>NW_019727096.1:1337036-1437682 GCF_002891405.2 Cryptotermes secundus
GGGCCTTCCCATATAGGTTCCAGCTTATGCTTTCTTTGCTCCTTCTTTACTAGTATTAGGTCATTTAATTTTATATCTTTGGAAACCTCTTTACTTTGAGTCTTAACGTGTTGGTGCTCTTTGAACTTCATTAAATTCCTCCGAGCAATATGATGACTTTCTTGCAGCCTATGCCGTATTACCTTTACAATATCATCATAGTTATACAGTGGCTGAATCTTATGTTCTAGTTCCCCAGGTAAGTTGCATTTTCTCCCAAACAATAATTCATAGGGACTATACTGAGTTATAGAATGTGGCGTTGTATTGAACATAAAACACGCGAAATGTAGCCATTGATTCCAATTAGAAGGTTTGCTATCAACGTAACTCCTCAAATACGTTATCAGAGTTTTATGCGACCTCTCTAGTGCACCGTTACTCTCTGGATGGTAAGCCACAGTATTTAACTTCTCGATTCGAAATAACTTACAAATTTCTTTAAACGCTTCTGACATAAAATTACTGCCTTGATCTGTCAGAATAATGCCTGGAATTCCATATACTAAAAATACTCGATGCACTAATGCCTCACTAACTTCTTCTACTGTTTGATTAATTAAAGGTTCTGCTATCAAATACTTGCTCAAATTATCCTGGCACGTCAGAATGTACTTGTGCCCCTCTTCCGTGCATGGCAATGGTCCAACAATATCCAAGTGCAATTTTTTCCAAGGTTCTGCCTGGGTATCAGTAATTTGTAACTGACATCTATTTTCCTTACTATGTTTCATTTTCTGGCAAATTTCACAAGTTTTAATATAATTAGCGACGTCCTCTGCCATGTTTGACCATGATGTATACAATTTAATTCGATCTACAGTCCGATTAATGCCTTGATGTCCTCCTACTGGGTCCGAATGCATTTCTTTTATTATTCTGGCCTTTCTATCCGGTGTTAACTCTTCTGCTTCTATTGCCATAACTGGATACCTACTTAAACTGTCTGCGTTCGTATTCTGTTTTCCCGGCTTATACTTAATTTCGTAGTCAAATTCTTCTAACAAAAGTTTCCACCTTAAAAGTCTCGAACTGGGATCTTTCACACGAAATATCCATGTCAATCCTCTGTGATCTGTTAAAATCTGAAATTTCCTTCCTAGTAAATACGGCCTAAAGTGTTTGCAAGCCCATACTATGGCTAAACATTCTTTCTCAACGGTACTGTAATTTAGCTCAGCTGAATTCAGCGTTCTGCTTGCGTAAGCTATAGGCTTGTCTTTTCCTACTGCCCCTTGACTTAATACGGCTCCTAGTCCATAGCCGCTAGCGTCGGTCGTGAGAAGGAATGGTTGTTGAAAGTCCGGATACTGTAATATAGGAAATTCAACGAGTTTTGCTTTCAAAAGATCAAAACTCTCTTGCTCCTCTGAATTCCACTTCCATGGGGTTTCCTTCGTTAGTAATGTAGTCAACGGTTTAGCTATCGTGCTATAATGCGGGATAAATTTTCGATAGTAACCTGTCAGTCCTAAAAATGCTTTTACATCCTTTTGTTTCTCTGGTGCTGGGAATCGAACCACAGCCTCTATTTTCTTCGGATCTGGTTTTACACCTTCTTTTGAAATAACATGACCCAAATATGTCAGTTCTGGTCGAAGAAATTCGCACTTATCAGGTTCAATCTTAACATTAAATTTCCTAAATTGTTCAAAAACTTCTCTCAATTTAGCATGATGCTCTGGCAGTGTTTCGCCTAAAATTAATACATCATCTATGTAAACAAAACATCGATCTCCTATTGAGTCTCGAAGTATAGAATTCATCATTCTTTGAAATGTAGCTGGCGCAGCCTTCAATCCAAACGGCATACGCAAGTACTCGAAATGACCAGATGGAGTACTAAAAGCGGTCTTACACCTATCTTCTTTCTTTAAAGGTATCTGATGAAAACCAGAAGCACAATCTAAAGCACTGAAGTATCTTGCCCTTCCAACTTTATCTAAAATGTCCTGAATATTCGGCAACGGAAAAGTATCACCTATCGATACTTCATTCAATTTACGAAAATCCACGCAAATCCTCCATTTCCGTTTGCCTGTTGGATCTAATTTTTTCGGAACCACGATTAAAGGGAAATTCCATTCGCTCTGGCTAGGGACGATTATCTCATCTCGGATCATCTGCTGTATCTGTTCGTTGACCTCTCGCGTATGGGCCTCCGCTAATCTATAATTCTTTAAAGTTATTGCCCGTCCTTCAGGCACGCTCGGTGTAGGTATGCTGTGAGCGGTTGCACTAACTGCGGTTAACTTGTCACCGGGCAGTTTAAATATATCTACGTATTCCTTGCATATGGCCCTAATTGTTTCAGCTCCTTCCGTGATATGATCTAATCTCAACTTCTCATTTAATTTAACGATACGTTCGACATCGTCCACTGACTTGGAATTTTTACCTTCTAATTTGAATGTCGGCGGTTTTTCTAACCGTGGTAAAGGCAATTGTGTAATGGGGAATGACGTCATATTCACTATCAAACAAGAAAAATAACCCTCATGGCACATACCTAAACTAGTGCCACAATACACTCCTGGCAGCAACTCTTGTTTGTCTACCAACCTTATGCCCTTCTCTTTCGTAGGCACTTTAATTACACTTTCACTAAAGGGAGGTACTACTTTAGAACAAGTCATCATATAACCATTTTGGAGCAACCATTCTTGACCTAATATTAAATTTAAGTTTCTAGGTAAACGATCAACAATGTAAAACAACATTTCTTTACTGTCGTTAACTTGCAACATTATTCCTTTTCTAATGAGCATATCGCTTCCATTAATACCTCGTATGTTCACATTTATATCTCTATATTTCTCTTTGGGGATACTTTTCCTTAAACTACTTTCTCTTACTAGCGACACTTGTGCTCCAGTGTCAATTAGACCTGTGCCTATTTCATTTTGTAACTGGGGGCTTGTTACAAAAACCTCATATGGTCCTAACCCTCCCTCGGGTTCACTTATAAATTCCACCTCTAGCCTTCGCTGAGGCGCGGTCTCGCTGGACCCACTTATTTCATGCGCGCTATCCGGCGCACCCGCCAGTCCCCGCTGGCTAACGTGCCGTGCATTTCCGTCTCTGTGTTTATGCACCGACTTCGGAGCGTCCTCCCTCTTATTGAATGCGAGAGCGTCCCCTCGGCTTACATCCGCCTCCGGGTGCGGCATTACTTCGCCGTTCACCCCTGGTGCGGCATTCTTATGCCCGCCACCTTCACTTACTCTGCAGCCGTCCTTACTGCAGGTACACCTCGGCTGCTCAGGCTTCCCTGCTGCCAATTTCCCTGTTCTCTACATTTTGACTCCAAGTGTCCCTTCCTACCACACTTGCGGCACTCAACAAAACTCCTACACTCCCTCGCGAAGTGTCCCAATTTTTCGCACCTATAGCATTTCATAGTGGACGTTACATTTACTTCCCTTTTAATTGGCGGCAGTCGATAATTCTGTCTTTCTTGCTTCACATCTCGTTGATACCAAGGGGTCGTTGACCCTAAATTTGCCTTAAATTTCTGGGACTTTAATTCACATTCTTCCTGAATGGCTGTTTCAACCATCTGCGCTAGGGAGTCCTCTTCCCCTTTTGTCTTAACTATTACTTTAACCCTTTCGTCTTTCAGACCTGCTACAAAAATTCCTTTCAAAAATTCACCAATCAATTTCAATCCTCCCTCTACATAATGACCGTGCTCCCTTTCTTCCAAAGTGCGGAGCCTTTGCCTAACTTCCCTTCTAAGGTCCATAGCTACGGCGTCTAGCCTGGCGCCCCACTGTGCTACTGTTTCTGTAGGTCCCTGTCTGGAATTGAACAAAGTACCTGTATAATATTCTAACGTCCTCTTCACTAAATAGTTTTCTTCTAAAATCCCTTTAATCTGTGCCCAGGTATTCCTTTCTACTCTGGCCAACAACTTGTCTTTAGCATCACCCTGTATCTTAGCAGTGATGAATTTCAATAACAACTCACGTTTTCCTGGGTGAGTAACCGATATGGCAGCTTCCGCGCCCTCAATAAACTCACGTAACTGCTTTGGATTTCCCTCGAACGGTCTAGGTATCAACTTAATTGCCTGAGTAACTGAGATGTACGCCCCCTCATCGCCCCTTTCGGGATCCTCGTCTGCCATTTTTAAATTACCAAGGATCTGGACTAACCTTTACAAAGTAGTGGTAGAGCGGTGTTGAGCTACACAGTTCGGATCGACTCCTCTTGCCTCGGGTCGAAGTGTGACCGTCCTTGCGGCGAAGCCTGTAGCGGCGGCCGTGCCAACGACACAGATGTCGCGACAACGTCTACAGCCTCCCGCTGATCCACTCTTCTTGCCTTGGGTCAAGGAAGGTCGGGTGATCCTCTCGCGGTGTATTCTGCAACGGGCGTGGTGACAGCTTCCCTCGGGATATCGGGCTATCACTCGTATCCGGAGCCTCGCGACCGCCAACTTGGTCCTTCAGCTGGGAACCAGGTAACCCCCTGGCCGGTTTGGGTATCCTCTGGAGCGTTGTCTCCTCGAAGAAGGTCGACAGCTTCCCTCGGGATATCGGGCTATCTACCCCTCCAGCCTGGTACAACTTCAGGGTTAATATCAACGTACAAAGTGCTTAGTTCAAATCCCTTTCCGCTGCCACCATGTAACGTGTTTACCCGGCGCCGGTGGGGGTGGCAGATCCCGCCGCCGCCGCGTACTTGTTACTAAAAACTCTCACTAAGGCCACTGAGAGTCAGGGGTTCGTCTCGGTTCAGGAGCTGACGCTGAAGCCCGAGATTAAACATACCACACTCCACACGTTGATAATATTATTAACCAAGTTTATTGAAGAAATGAAACACAAGAAAGAAATACAGTAATTTTACATTTAGAAAGAAAGAATGAGACCCTCGCCTGAGGCGAGCTGCCTTGTGTCTGCCCTGCCTAGGGCTTTGTTCCCAAAGAACCACCACGTGCTACATTTTTTTTTTTTGGTGGCTATGCGGCCTCGTACGCATCCAGTGATAAGGCCGCATGCCGATCCGTCTAGCTCGAAATAACACCGTGTGTGGTCTCTTTAGGACTGTTTATATATAAAGTATTCTTAATTTTAGAAGTTACAATAATTGAGCGGGGGTCATATATGACAGCGCCAATCCCCTTGAGACCCACTACCAATATGTTTTTCCAACTGAACACTTGCTATTATAGTCCTTGTGTAACATCCTCTCTGACGAGAGGATGGATCTTTCGTTTACAATTGCTGCTGGTCCGCGCCAGCGCAGTCATTCTCGGGTCCGAGTCCCGCGGAACTCATGATCATATTTTGTCATTTCAGGATCGAGACTCCCCCAACTTGGAGGGCAATGTCCCCGTATTTATATCCCCCAGGAACAGGGTGGTCCAGTTATACCCCCCAGGCACTGGAATCCCTTTTCGTCGTCTCCTACTACTCGCAGGGCTACGGTGGAGGCATTCGAACCTGCCTCTAATCACAAAGAGCTGTTCCCTAACAACGGCTGTTGTACTCTTGCCTGTTTTACACATCTTGGCAGTGGGTCTACATGTCACATTGTTAAATACGGGAATTGCATTGTCAGTTATCATAAGTCAGAGAACATTGTATGAAACCGAAGGTACATGTTGTCAGTGTCCAGGTAAGCCTGTAGCGAATAGGCAATTCACTGGATATTTCAAACCTACCCCTCCATTTAGGTTTCCAGGCAAACATTCGAGAAAAATGACTTTCGAGTACAAGTGTCAAGAGAAAACTGATCGATGGAAAGAACTTCTATAAAGTTTCAACAATTATTAAATTTTGAATTAGGGGATTCTAATTTGTGCTCTGTCCACGGTCATGTCTCTCTTTGTCTTCCTTTTTGTTTTCCTAAACGAATAAAGAAATTTCTATAATTTAGTTTTGCATTCTAAAACAGATTTCTTTTAGTCAAATAACAAAGCCAGAAGCTTATTGTCTGTTTGTAAAGGAAGAAAAGCTCCTTTCCCCGTTTTCCAATGTTCGTAGATGCCTTTCCTATCTCAGTAGGGCTGCATGCAAGATGAGAATGTATCTGTACCATATCTCTTAAAAAAACGGAAATTAACGCTGTTCCCTTTGACTTTGTCTCAAGCTATAAAGGCTCAAGAAAGTATAGATTGTTAACAGTAAACCTATCCCTTTGAAGAATTAAAGACTAAGAAGATAAAAAAAAAAAAACAAATGTAAGAACGGCTACAGGAAACTAAGAGCTTATTGTGTAAAGTTAAACGTTTTATTACTCACTAACGCGATCGCCTCTCTTCTCTCTACGATGTCGTAAATGAATGACAGGAGTAAATTGTTTCTAAAAGGAAACAACGTTTTATTCATTTTATGAAATGAAATATGTCTGAAGAAAATCTGATGGGGAAACGAACACGATATCTACACTACAAAACAGAACGGATTGGCATGGCGGTAACACTTTGCACCCGTATTCGGGAGGTGCTCTCTTCGAACCTCGGCCGAGGCACCTTCTATATTGATTGAGATCTGTCTTGATTTTCCTCAGGCCTTCCAGGCAATTGCAGGTATAGTACCTCGATTAGTTCACGACCGTTTCCTTCCAGATCTTTACAAATTCATCGTTCAACAACCATCCTCTTTAAACAAAAAACTAATAAAATAGGACCGAGACACTTCTCTAAGACTGATGAGGAACTGAGGCTTGTCGTAGTTTTCTTCAGCCACTCCAACAGAATGCCTGTTTATTGCCTTGAAATAGGCCAATACCACTTCTTCCACATCTTTGCAAATCCATCATTCAGTAGCCATTCTATCATTTGATGCTAAATGCTATCAGCTAAGCTACTGACATCGTCATTATATAAATAAATACTTATTTTCATTATTTCAAGTCGATATAGCTACGTGATGAACAGTATGGGTTCGATTCCCGGCAAGGGGAAGATTTTTCTCTCCTCCATAGGATGCAGATCGACTCTGGGACCCACCCAGTTCCTCTCCAATGGATTCACGGGGCTGTTACCTGGGGATAAAGCGTCCGGGACAAGAAGCTCACCACTTTATCTTCATCTAGTTCCGAGGTCAAGAATAGTGGATTTATATCTCCACTCCCCCACATGTTTTCATGGCATAATGCTTCATTAAGCACAGGAACAATTTTACCTTGACCTGTATGATTTAGGCATTTGGCCTGTTCCGGCTTCTAAAATCTGCCGGTTAAATTTATGAAGCCCTCGACCTCTCCTCCCGTGAGGTATGCATTTCGAGGCACATTTTCGATTCACATCTTTCGTTCTACCGAGACTGAATAGGAGAGATTAAATAGACAGCCCGTTAATGATTGCAGTGTTGCAGATTTGAAACGAAGGCAGTTATGACCACAATTTTCCCAGCCATTTGTTTTCGTTTTCATTTGCTTTGTTTTGTTCTGTTTCGTCCTTTCTCCCGTTCACCCGTCCCGTCCCCCTGGCACATGCCCTCCGCGTGTAGGAACTGCAGATGCGAGTGAACGTGAATGCTAATGGCCACGTGTACGGTCAGGTATCGGTGGAGGACCCCGCTGATGTGGAGAAGAGCGCCCTCTATCACGAGCCCTACAACCTCAACATGTACAGCGCCCAGGGCGGCAAGGTCCAGCAAAGCAAGGAACTGCAGCAGCGCCATCACAGCAGCCCCGACTACACCGGTGAGTCCATTAATTTGTATAGCATTACTTAAAACTGTACAATGACTATTAGAATGCCACATATGTGTTATATAGAAACGTATTTGCAAACAGTTATTGTATAAAGGAGTTATATGTTATAAGTTGAGGACACGCGATAGCGTAGTTGGTTGAGGCACTATGCTACAGGCCGGAAGGTCGCGGGTTCAAGTCCCGATGAAGTCTTTGGATTTTTTCAGTTGACCTAATCCTTCCAGCCGCACTATGGCCCTGGGATCGACTCACCCTCCAACAGAAATGAGTACCAGGAATTAATTAAATAATTTTCTTGGGGAGTAAAGCGCGGCCAGCGTGTAAGGCTGACACCTTACCGCAATCTTTGAGCCGATTGTCTAGATAATGTGGGATCCTCAACGTTTCACAACCATATGGGCCTTCAGGGCCTGTTACAGGGATAGCTTCACGTTTTACTGTACTATGTTATAAGTTATGGGGGCTGTAGGGCGTGATATAATTTTCAGAGGTTATATAAATGTGTGAAAACTAGTGTCTTTGCCTCTCGTACTCATAATCTAATCACAGGATTGAAATAAACACGAAATGCAAATTTTAAAAGCCCTCCTGAATAAACATGTTTAATGAGAAAGACGACAACTGACGACAGAGAGACTTGAGGGCAGATTAATCTAGCGGCAGAATTAGTACTACCTGTTGAGAGCGAATGCAGCAAGATATCGACGGTCTATGTTACCATAATATCATGCAACGTCATTTCGATTTTTTGTTCACGGAGATGATATTTCGTAAATGGATTTGGGTTAAATCATTTTCCTTATCAGATTGAGGCCTTGTAAATTAATATGACATTTAAAATCTGCTACAACGATTTCAATATACTCTTGTATACAATATGCCGGAAGACGATGCCACATATCACGTATAATAATCCTACTTGAAGACATGATTAATGTAGACCGTTGGTTCTGTCACAGTTGACGGTTTTACTGTTCTTCCCTCACTGGTTTGACGTAACGGAATCTCACCAGATGCAGAAGTGCTCGGTCAGAATCTCGACCGGAACACCAGCTGTCGTGGCTTTCCTCAGTCCCGTTAATAAAATTTCATAAAGTACCTTGGTTAGGTCACGGCCGCTTCCTTCCAAATTATTTCCAGTTCATCATTCACTCGACCATAAATGGCCTAACTGCAAATAGCTTCATGAAATAACCCACAGAACTTACAAATTAATTTACTCATGAAACGCAACAGGGGGCACGCGGTAACATAGTGGCTTGCTTCACTATGCTACAAGCAGGAAGGATGTACAGTTCAGATATTTGGGAACAACGACAACAGATCGAAACCTGATTCAGGAGGACATTAAGAGGCGATTGAACTCGGGTAATGCTTGCTACCATTCATTCCAGAACATTTTGTCTTCTCGTCTCTTGTCCAAAAACATTAAAATTAGAATATACAAAACTATAATTTTGCCTGTAGTTCTGTATGGGTGTCAGACTTGGTCTCTGACATTAAGGGAGGAACATAGACTGAGGGTGTTTGAGAACGGAGAATATTTGGACCAAAGAGAGATGAAGTCACAGGAGGTTGGAGAAAACTGCATAATGAGGAGCTTCATAACTTGTACTCTTCTCCAAGTATAATTAGAATGATCAAGTCAAGGAGGATGAGGTGGGCAGGTCATGTAGCACGAATGGGGGAGACGAGGAATGCGTATAGGATACTGGTGGGAAAGCCAGAAGGAAAGAGACCACAGGAAGACCAAGGCGTAGGTGAGTGGACATTATTAAAATGGATCTTAGAGAGATAGGATGGGATGGTATGGATTGGATAGATCTGGCTCAGGATAGGGACCAGTGGAGGGCTCTTGTGAACACGGTGATGAACCTTCGGGTTCCATAAAATGCTGGGAAATTCTTGAGTAGCTACAGAATTGGCGGCTCCTCAAGAAGGGCTCAGCTCCATGAGTAAGTAAGTAAGTAAATACAAGCAGGAAGGACGAGGGTTCGAGTCCCTGTGTGGTGGAATTTATCAGTTAGCCTAATCCTTCCAGTCTCACTATGACCCTGGGGTCGACTCAGCCTCTAAGAGAAATGAGTACCAGGAATCTTCTTGGGGCTAAAGCGCGGCCGGCGCGTAAGACTGAAAACCTTACCGCCATCTTTAAACCGACTGGCTAGAAAATGCGGAAGCATGGGGCACTCACACCCCTATGGGCCTTCACGGCCTATTACAGAGATAGCTTTAGTTACCTTTAACACAGCATATTATCCGGAGGTGGGGTCCACTCAGCCTCGTGATGATAACTGAGGAGCTATTTCAAGGAAATAGCGGCTCCGGTCTAGAAAACCGAAATTGAACGGCCGTGGGGATTCGTTGCGCTGACCACGCGACACCCTCTATCCGCTAAAGTTGGCACTAAACTTCGCCAACAAGCGGCGGTCGCTCGGTCCGTATAGTTCGATTGCGAACTAAAATCACGGAGTTTGCTTTTTATTATCCGGAGGTATAGTGCAGGTCCTACTGTTGATCAGCTTCTATCATACATTCTATTATTCTATTGTATTTACGTTCGAAAATATCCTAAGAGTTAAAAGTTCGTCAGGTCGTTCATTAAACCCATTTTTATACTTTTCTTGTAACCTGGTACAAAAGCAGCAAATGTTAAATTTGAAAATGAATTTAAAAGCAGCTGTTGACACAGTCTTTTATTATTGCTCCTGCTTCTGCCAGAGTTCTTGCACAGTCACTCGGAATTATAGATAGTTTTGAACGCTATTTCTTTTGATGGCGTCATCAAACAACTTGAGTATAATTTTAGATGAGTGAAGTAGACAAGTTCTTTATCTTTATGACTCAGGATCATTTACGTTGGAAATTAAAGGCGATTAAAAATAAAAAGCAGTAGGCTACACCAATACCCTGAAGCAACCCCAGTTTCACGGCCAGAACCCGTAACAGTTCATTTACGTGAGTGTTTTTCCTTCACGTTTAATCCGCTTTGCCGCATACCGCCATCTTTAATGACTTCCTGCGTACATATCTGATTTTCATATAGTTTTCTATACACAGAACACAATTTTCTTAAAGAATTTATCTTTATTTATTATTTATAGAAAGCGTTTTGCTCTCTTTAACCCGAAACGGAGTAACGAAGTATGAAACATTTCACGGTGCGCACACCTATGGCAGCGCAGCAACGAAATACGACAATCGGAAATTTAGTTAGCGTCTGTGATTCTTGGACATATTCCAAGTTTGTGTGTTAGAACTCTTGATGTTTAGGAATCTGGAAGTATTCCAGTGCTGCTACTTGAGGTGAAACTTGGCTCCCAGGAACTTGAACCCGCATTCTGTAACGGTAATAATATCCTTTCGAATGTTTTGTTTAACGTAGGTCTGTATACATTGATTTAGGTATTGAAAATGATATCACACACAAGCACGGAAACACACACACACATTTCTTGCAGCTGTTACGAACGCAATCCTTAATAACATACAAATATTGATGTGACTGAAGGAAAACATAAATGGCTTTGAAATTTGAAACTAAAACTGTATGTATTCCTTGTGGGTTATATTACTACGCTAACAGTATCTGGATTGTATAACGTTTAATGGTAGGGTAATAGATGAATTGCCGGTCACGGTAGCCGAGCGGTCTAAGGCATGCACTGTCTTCTCTCGCTCGGAAGCCGAGATCGTGGGTTCGAATCCCACTCAGGGCATGGATGTTTAGTTTGTTTGTGTGCGTTTCTCTGTGTTTGTCTACATGTAGAGGCCTTGCGACGAGCTGATCACTCGCCCAAGGAGACCTACCGTATGTGTAAGATCTAGAAAAACCGAAGTGAACGGAGTTCATGGAGGTAGGCCTAGGCCCACTGGGGCTGTAGTACCAAGGGGGAAAAAATAGATGAATTATGGTCTTGACAGGATTAGGAAGGAAGCAGTAATGGTTTAATCGAGATACTCCCCAAATATTTACCTCGAGAAACTGAAGAAAATAACAAGTACACAATTCTTCCAGCGGCCCTGGGATCGACTCAGTCTCTAACAGAAATGAATACCAGGAATCTTCATGGGGGTAAAGGATGACCAACGCGTAAAGCTGACAATCTCAGTATCATCTGTGAGCCGATTGGCTAGAAAATGAGTGAGCTTCGACATCTCACAACCCTATGCGCCTCCACGGCCAGTTACAAGGATTGCTTTACCTTATTACCTTTATGAATTTAGTTTCAGAAAACAGGGTTTCGGAATCGGATATTTCCGTCATCAGACGAATGAGAAGAGAGAGCCCTACTTCGCTGGACCGGTTAGAGAGAATTCCTCTCTAATTTCTGATAGGGTCAAATGAGTCAGACTCTGTTCTCTGTTATAAAAGGCGATGGAACAACCAATTTCTGAAACGTTTTGTTTGAAGAAAACACAAAACGATGAACTGTATCCAAAATAATATTCATATTTTTTGTAACCCACCATACTCAGAAACATTTACACTTAATTTGGCATTTGGAGTTTATTTAAATTAAATTGTGCTTTTAAACAGAATTGTTGTAAAACTGTTTACCTCGTATTTCTGAATTGGCTGCATGTATTTATTAATTTTACCGAAGTACTAGTACTAGCACTAGTTTATAAATTTGGCCGCGCCATAGCTCAAGCGGTTAGTCGCTGGCTTTCCACCACGACGGCCCGGGTTCGATCCCGGGGTCTGCGCAAGTGGGATTTGTGGTGGACAAAGTGGCGCTGGTTCAGGTTTCCTGCGAGTACTTCGGTTTCCCCTGCCAATTCGCATTCCACCACTTGCTCCACAATCACCCTCACCTCTCATCTGGGGCTGGTGCAATAGGCTAGAAGTGGCCGCAGTACAAGGGACTTAGTCCCACCCCACTAGCAATAAATAAATTTTATAATTTAATTTATACGTGTTTTTGTTTTACATCCTGCTCAGAAAGAGCCTGTGTAACAACTCAGGTGTTAACTTACACGAATCTCAAGTGTCCGTTAGTTTCGTTGTGTACTCTACGCATGCTAACAGTACAATCCTGGATTCAGGAATTTTTATTAAATATGATATTTATGGCCACTTTGATGTGAGGTTTTTAAAATCAGGAAGATTTCTGAAAATTTCCTTTTGATTGATAGCACTGTGAAATTGTTTCAGAAGCTAAGAGATTGTTTAGGACTGGAAAGCGTAGGCAGATATAGGAGTAGATGTGTCAGTTGTCCATATGACATAGCGTCCAGTCACAAATCACTGGTTGTTTAATTTGAGGTGTTTATTCAGGCAATTATCTGGAGAAACTGTTTAAAAACACAATAGCCTGTCAGGATGGCTGGCTTCTGGACCGAGATTTGAAGCCAGACTTCCAGTATATAAAGTAATTCTGCTCACTCGACTGCAGTGCGCGACTGTGGAACAGAATTAAAAAATTCTCAGTTCGTAAAGTGATAAAGCCTTGAACGTTCTCGAACATTCCCGCTATGATGAAATTTTTCAGTGCATTTTACGTCCCGCCCGTATATTTCGATAATTTTAATCAGATCAGTATTGAAACCTGTGAACTGTTTGTGGGGTAAATACATCTCTCGTCCGGTATCACCGTTCATTGATAAGGTTTGCTTTATGCTTTGCTGTGTGGATGGGAGAAAACGGTATACCCGGCGTGCAACGCGAGGAGCGGAAGTGAAGGAGGATTTCTCTTGCTGTGCGAGATAAGCCTCGCACGGTGAGAGAAGATACTGTTTACTTTCTTGCAACACGTTTTCTCCTTCCATTAGAAAAGGGATGTATTCCTATCGTACACACTGCTCCATGAATCTGTACGGGTAACATCTAAAATGGCTCTTAAATGAGCTCGGCTAGCCTTCCTAACTTGAGGTTATCATTGCCGTAGAATGCTTTAAGTTTCCAGGAAAATTGTTGTTTAATGATGTGAACACGCGTGATCCTATTATCTGGAGTGTCTAACCCGCGGTGCAACTTTACAGTTGTGGAGTTTATGGACTACTTCCGTCTGGTTATGTGGCAGTGTGATAAATGCTTAAATTCTGCGTTTCCGCTCATGTACCTAAAGTTAGGTAAAGCAACTCTGTATAAGTAGCAACATTATGTAAAATTGGATGTTTTTCGCTATCTATAATAAGTTATAATTTAATAGCAAAGTCGTTCTCAACGGATATTTAAAATGGAAGTACCACAAACGTTAATACAACACATGCTTACAGATTTACCGTGGGTTCACTTCCCTGCGTATTATTCATCTTCGTATTTTTGTGGACCGTTTTATGACGCTGTTAGTGTCGAGTTTTAGGGTGACTGATGAATTACGAATTTGAAAGGATTTTGAATGCAGTCGTGGCGTGAACGACGTATTATCCCATCATTTCCCAGGAGAGAATGAGGAAAATCAGATAAGTTCCAGTCAAGAGAGCCGGTGTCCTGACCGGTATTTGGTATCACCTTTGTGGCACCTGCACGCCGATGTGTTCGTTGCATGGCAACCGTTTAATGCCTCAGGTGATAACTGTACGGCGCTGAGGCGGCAAGTAATAAGTAACGGTCAAAGGTGACATGGTCCTAGGGTCCCTTGGGATTATTGGAATAATAAATAAACAGTTTTTTTACTTACGTTTTAATTTCAGTTTATATTAATAGAACCTAGGATGAATTACAGGCGCCTTGGCTAGTTGAGGCCCCACATGCAGACACACAAATTGCAGTCATACAAATAAAACACCAAGGTCTAGAATGCGGAAACGTTACCTCCTTGCCCTCCATATCTTGAAGTCATGTCCTCAGGAAAGGAGAAAGTTGCACGTCACAAATTTCGAAGGACATGAAATAGTTTAGAAATAAGGTATTAACCGACAAGGCTTCTTGTAATTATTTAAAATGCTTATATTTCATTAAATACATAAATGTATGGTAGGAAGTCTGTTACATTAAATGTTGACACCCCAACGGGCTATTCTCATTGAATTTGTTTTGGCCTTTGTCAGTCATTCTAATTGTTTTCAAAAACACTTCGCTTCGGTAGTTGACACTATGTCCGTCTCCAGTGAGGGGAGCCTACTCTTGTTGGGCCCCAATTTTCTTTTTAATTGCCATAGTGAGGGTGGAGTCCTGTTGGGTCCACTCGGCACATCGGCCACTGATTGGCCTATTGTACCTGCCCCTGGTGATTATGATGATGGAGAATCTGGTGGAATGAAGATTGGCAGGGAAACCGAAGTACTCGGGGAAAACCTGCCCCGGCGCCACTTTGTCTACCACAAATCCTGCTTGACAAGACCCGGGATCGAACCCGGACCGCCGCGGTGGGAAGCCAGCGACTAACCGCTTGAGCTATGGCGCGGCCTGTTGGGTCCCAAGGTACAGCTACTTCAAACCATGGTCCATACACCAAGGGTCTATAGTAGGTCCTTCGGTGGAGTTACTCTTAAACCATAGCTTTACGGCACGTAAAAGAACCTCATATCTCCAAAGGAGGTCACTGAGCCAAATTACGGACGTTTCCCGCCCAACAGCAGTCTCTAATACCTCTGGTAGATAGGGGAAGCATTATAGATACCTCTCAGCTAGTAGAGCCGGTGTCGCTGGCTGGGCGGGACTGATGGTAAGCACCAGTACCGGTAGGATATAGAGACTGGTAGAAATCATAGAAGGAAGCACAATGGACCAATACAGGTCTAAGTGCATGGGGAAACCCACCGTCTCCAATAACTAACTAACTAACCTTAAACCACGATCACTGGACCAAGGACCCACACTATTTGGTCCCTATTCTCGAACCATAATTCTAAAACCATGGTTTCAGCGTAGCTATACCTAAGGACCCAACACAAAGGGGGTTTCTTCACCTGATAAAGGACATGAAATCAGTTGCGGAAATGTAGTTGTTTTGAGAAACAGGATGGACGAAGCCAACAGAATAGTCTTAAGCAATATATCACACCATTTTCAAAATAAAAAGACCCGTAAAACATAATTGACAGTACGTTCTCTTTGAGGGGATATAGATGCCGTCAAATTGTTGGCCTTGTTTTAGACAGAACCGTACTGAACAAAATGCGCAGTGGATTCGGTCGAATCCACTGACAAAAGGATCGTTGCAGCATAAACCACTGCCCCGCTACATCTTGCTGTAGTTGTGACGCAGAGCCCAGAGGCCGCGTCTGAGAAAACGGTCTGTACATTAGCTTTAGTGAGATAAAAATAGGTATACTCAAACTACTGAGTAGAAGGAGATGACGCGTTCTGCGCAAGAAGCCTGGGTCTGGAATGGGCCGGATTAGAAGCAGGATTACGTAGTAGGTCTAGCAAGCACGTGCGAGACACAAGAAGGCTTTGTCACTCTGGCGATGTTAATCCCCGGTTCTACTACTTTATAAACCGTTTTGTTTGCAGATGTTCCCGATATCGTGTCTCAAGAATATGCGGTGCCCCACCTCAGCAACGACGGAACGCCACCACCTCCAGCGACACCAGCTAGAGCACTACCCCCACTGCACGATTTCTTCCCCAAACCACCACCAGTTCCGCCTCCTCCAGAGAAATATTACGCCGCTACAGAAATATGTAAGGTAAGAAGCCCGGGTAATAACGCATAAAGGAGCCGGGCTAGTGCAATCGGTATAACGGCTGGCTACGGGTTGGACGACAGAGGTTCGAGTCCCTGTAGATCGAAGAACTTTCTCTCCTCCACGTCGTCCAGACCAGCTCTGGGGCCCACACAGCCTCGTATCCAATGGGTACTGGTGGCTCCTTTCCTGGGGGTGAAGCTGACCACTCACTTGCAGCTAGGTCAGGAAAACGTGGATCTGTACATACACTCCCGCATACGTCTTCATGGCGTAGTGGTTAATTTGTTATGCACAGGATAACCGTGCCTTACCATCACATAAACTGTAAATACTATCCTGGTACAAGAACAGAACATAACGGCTGGTTAGCAGGAGGGCACCTGAAATACAGGATGGGCCAGACTCAATTAGGCAGTTTTTGATTAGATGTTAATTTTATTGATAAATGTTAACAATTGCAATGGTTACAAAAATGGAATCGCACACACACAAGTCATCGATTTTGAAGATGCTGGTCAACCTGGGCACCACCTAAGTCAACACAGGCTTGCAGACGCAAAGGAACATTTTCACACGCCTTTCTACACATATTCACCGGAACTTTATTGAACTCCTGAACAATCACCTCACGCAGATGTTTCACACTGTCAATGGGATTAGCTCACACCTTGTCTTTGAGTTAACCTCAAAGGAAAAAGTCTGGTGGGGTGATGTCGCGTGATTGGGATGGCAAACCCAGCTTTGAGGAAAAACTTGATTCAAGAACGCCCGAACAATATTGGCGAAGTGTGGTGGGGCCCCATCTTGCTGCCACTACAGTTCATCAAAGTTCTCTCTCCTCCGAAGTTCTGGGATGACACTTTCCCTCAGCAACTTTAGGTAGGTTTCCCCCGTGACGCAACCTTCAACGAAGAACGGGCCAACGCCCCACACCATCACTCCCGGGGACGGGAAATCGTATTCAATGGTGGCACTGGTGTTCTCTGGCCGCCAAAACACGCAGTTGTGTCTGTTGACCGATCCTGATGTGTGAAATTTGGCCTCATCAGTCCAGACAATATTCCGGATAAGGTCAGGGTTCTCCTGAAACTTGGTCAGCATCAACATGGCGAACTCAAGTCGCCTGTCGAAATCGTCCTCGTTAAGAACTCGAATAAGCCGTGGATGGTATGGCGTCAGCTTCATGTCACTCAAAACTCTCCGCAAACTTGTCCTCGAAATGTCCAGTAGGGCCGACAAACGGCGGGTAGACTTTGATTTCTGAGGAGATGATGCCAGTTCCGCAGCAACACGTGCTTGTGTGTCAGCAGTTCGGACAGTTCTCGGCTGACCAGGATGCTTGGGATTCAAAGCACTGGCAGTTTCATCAAACTGCTTGTTTATTCGGACGATTGTGTCCCTGTGGACTGCTGGCGGTCCAAACTCTTCCAACATCCTGCGCTGGACTTCTGATACATTGTTAGTAACTGAGAAAAGGCGCACACATTTTACACGCTGCTCGATAGACAACCGTCTACCGGCCATGACGTTTCCTCGATGCCCACTAAGTAGGCCGAGTATTAACCTCGTTCACAGCATACCGTATGATGCTGCCATCTATCGACAACAAAAGGTACTTTCCCATTATCCCGTGTGTTGTTGGATTGGTTAGTTATTAATGATCAAAAACTGCCTAATTGAGTCTGGCCCACCCTGTAGTTACTGGGTAATAAGAAAGAGATGTGAATAGTGACCTTCCGCTAGCACAGAAACTGTTTAGAGTGGCTGAGTGCCACGAAAGAAATTGTCAGTAGTTAGTGGTTGCTGGCACCTGGGGAGCTGGGATAGCTCAGTCAGTATATCGACTATGGGTGAGAGAGCCTGGGTTCGATTCCTGGCAAACGAAAAAGATTTTTCTCTCCTCCACAACGTCCAGACCGGTTCTGGGGCCCACCCAGCCTCCAAGCCGATGGGTATTAGGGGCTCTTTCCCGAGAGTTAAAGGGGTTGGGGTGTGAAGCTACCCACTTGCCTCCATCCAGTGCCGAAGTCAAGAAAGGTGGAGCTATACCTCCAGTCCCTCATATGTCTTCATGGCCTAGTCCTTAACCAATTAAGCATAGGGACAGTGTTACCTTTACGTTTCAAATGGATACTAGCATAAAACCTGCAACCAGTTATCAGGAAAAGATGTTTAGTTAGTGGCCTGATACTGGAACATAAACTCGTATACGGGACAGGCACCAGTAGAGACTGCAAATGGCTGACATATTAACCCAACACTTTTATCGGTAGCAGTACTTTCCTGAATATGACTCATTCGGTGTTGTGTTTAAATTTCCTACTTATCAGTACATGCTGGTTCATCCCATCAAACAAAAAACAAACACACACTGTGATTTTAGTCCACAAGCCAACTATACCGAACAAGCGATAGATCTGGCTGCAGATCCAGATGTCCAGGTTCGATTCCCGGCGCTACCAGATTTTGTGAGAAGTAGTGGGTCTGGAACGGGGTGCACTCAGCCTCGTGAGGATAACTGAGGAGCTATTTCAAGGAAATAGCGGCTCCGGTCTAGAAAATCGAAATTAACGGCCGTGGGGATGCGTTGCGCTGACCACGCGACGCCCCCTCTCCGCTAAAGTTGGATCACCCCATCAGAATTTATTATTTGGAACTCATGAACCAGTTTTGTGTTTCAGTTCATTTTGGGGTAGCTGGGGTATTTTGAAAGTTCTGATATCCTCCATGTTGCAAGAAGTTGTGACTTCGAGGGTAGTATGAACATATACGTCACCATACAATACAAGTTATTAGAAGTTCTAAAATTTTCAAACCAGCTTATCCAGTAATGAGTCACTGATGGTCGGTTTCAGGCTGCACCACAACCACCACCACCTCCACCCTTATCTCCTCCCCCCTTGATGGTCCCACAGTTGACAAACGCTCGAGGGACAAGTGGGTCCTCCATATATGGTGCCCCCGGCAGTCCTGAAGTCCTGACGACAGCGACTGATGAAGAGGAGGAAGATGAAACTATGCCATTGTGCCAGTTCCCTAGGGAACAACTGCGGGTGTTGGACAAACTGGGACATGGACAATTTGGAGAGGTAAGTCACGGGAAATATTTTCTTGAAACAGATCGTTGTAATGATTGATGTGTAAGCAGCCACTGAATTCAGTTTGTAGTGTCAGTGATATAATCTTCAGCGTCAGAATGTTACGGCAATAGAGTTCAAACAAGCGGCGTGAATACGAAATGCACAACACTTATTTCATTTTAATTTGTTGTCCGTGGGTGGCAGATGCATTTCACGTTCGTGTTATAGTCCCCTCTCCTCCACACTCACGCGTGCTTCTCCTTGCGGCAGAATATCAGTCGTTGCATAGGATAATGGTCTTTGTGACGCGTGTGTTCCAGAGTTTTGGTTCTAATGTTCTTGGGTTGGTATTCCAAATTATGAAGCTGGTATATAATGAAACTGTGTGTGTATGTGTGTGTAAAATAATCGAACCCAAGAACATCACGTGCAACTAATATAATACCTGTTCAAAATGAAACAGGAAATGACTTAACTTGTTATATAAAATAGATCTTGTTATCTGATCATGGACTTTTAGTGAATATGTAGATTTAGTTTCTCAGAAAAGGAAAAAAAATCTGTTGTATCCTCATTCCATTTTCTTTCGTTATTTTATCCCTTTTTACGTTTAACTCCTTAACCTTCTCCTCCCATGTTCATTTCTCACCAATTTAACTTGTGAATCTTATTGGCATTCCCCTCACCCTCCTTTCGCCCTCTCCTGTACATTAGTTGTGTAGTTTAGGTTAATATTGCTCATAGCCTTATTTAATTATATAGATTGTTTAAGTATGTATAAATATATGTAAGATTTGAGGTTTTTCACGGCGGTGACTATGAAGAAAGCAGTCTTCTGAGTTGTGGCGCCGTGTAGATATTGTGTTAACCGACGTTTCGGAGGAACGTATCGCCTCCTTCTTTAGAGTAGACGACAAGAAGAAATCCGCGAGCGACCCAGCGTGAGGAGGTGCAACAGACTGAGTCCAGTCAAGTAAACCCAGCTGTATAAGAACAGGAAGAGAAGGGAAAGGGGCTACATGGTGAATCGGAAGAGAGGGGAGGGGAAGGGTCTGGGGAAGTACCAAGCCAGCAGGTGGCAGGCCAGAGCAGGTATAGAGTATGTGTCGGGGGGCGGAGAGAAGGCAAGGTTAAATGGATGTCATTAACCCTGAAAATTCTTGTCTTCTACCCTGATGATGGAGGCGATATATTCCTCCGAAACGTCAGTTAACACGATATCTACACGGCGCCACATCCCAGAAGACTGCTTTCTTCTTTATATATAAATATGTTTTCCAGTACTCCGTTAAGGCCATTTTTAAATACTACTGTCTATCGGACACTGTCTATGTTCTGTGTGATTTGAATGTACAGTATAAGACAAAGAGTCTTTTTTTGAGATCTGCGTCCTCTGTAAGCTCAAGCAAACATACATGAAGTTACTTTTATGTAAAATATTAAATTATAAAAAGGCATTTAGTATTTTTCTTTCTCTGTTTTTCCTATTCTCCTTGTTTCTTTGTCTCTTTCTTTCCTCTCTTCATATTTGTTTGATGTTATAATTATTTTTACAGCCAAAGATTGTTCACAGTTTGCTTTCTTTTTGTTTTTAAGTAGATGACAGTTGAGAAATCATTTTCCTTGAATATGAGCATTGTCAGTAGGTCTGTGTTCTGTGCGAACGAGAGGAAGAGCAATAGAGTTCAATCTATGTCACAGGAATCTCTTTAAGCAAACTTTTTTTTTATCATTGTGTCATTTCCACACTTCTCCTCAAGAAAATGATTGAACTACATATGTTGGCTCTGTCTTATTGAAAACACAAATTTTGTACTCTGAGTGAATGTCTGTTTTTCAGTATATTTCTTTCCTTTTCTCCTTTTGCAGCTGTTACCTATCCCTTTTCCCTTCATAGGAAAGTATAAATACAATACATATAATATTATAAGAAATTTAATGAAGTGAAACCTCTGTTATAACACGTTTGGAGTGCACGTAACATATCTCTAGACATAAGAGTAATGTACCTGTACAAGGGGCCGTGCCATAGCTCAAGCGGTTAGTCGCTGGCTTCCCACCGTGACGATGGCCCGTGTTGGATCCCGGGTCTGGTCAAGTGGGATTTGTGGTGGACAAAGTGGCGGTGGGGCAGGTTTTCTCCGAGTACTTCGGTTTCCCCTGCCAATCTTCATTCCACCAATTGCTCCACAATCACCCTCACCTATCATCTGGGGCTGGTACAATAGGCCAGAAGTGGCCGCAGTACAAGGGACTTAGTCTCACCCCACTAGCAATAAAGAAAAATGTAGCTGAACAGTCTAATATTTGCAGCTGTTTCATAAATATTTGTAGAAATATTCTGAGGAGTTGCCGTAAACCACGGCCCATAATCTGACCGTTTTTTAGTCCTTTCACCTTGTTTCCTTCTACCATGACATTGAGAACCAGGATAATTCTTTCAATTAAATTTTCTTCACCATTNGTCCATTTGTGATGTCAGCCACAGTGACACACTTGACACACATGGGTGGGTGCAAATATCTTTCATGGCTTTGATGGCTATAATGAACTACAGTGAAGATTTTGGCAACTGTGCTAAAGTACAGCTGAATTAGTAGGAAATGAAGAAACCTATAGATTGCATCCAGTTTTCACTTCTTTGGATTGTGCAACAGCAATTTTTTCCCAGAGCAAAGTCATCAGCCTTGTGTCCAACATCCAACCTGGAGGACTAGATCTCTGTCCCCAGTGACAGGGTGGTCTAGTTAAACCTGCAAGCATTGGGTTCCCCTTTCATCACCTTTTATGGCTCACAGGGCTATGGTTGAGATATTCTGACCCACCTTCACATGTGGATGTACATCACCATAGTCATTCTTGCTGTGTTAACTTAATGTGATTAGCCCTGTTCTGTCTTTAAGATCTGGATGAAGGGGGTGAGGGAAGAACTGGCATGTATCAGAAATAAATTATAGTGGATTTAATATTTCAGGTCCACCTCTGTGAGGTGCAGGGTTTCCCAGATTGTGTAGATGTACTCAGACACAGTGAATGTAAACTTGTGGTGGTGAAGACATTGAAACCTGGTGCATCTGAATCTGCAAGGTAATGTATCTAAAAATTTAACTGACATCTTTGAGCATAGTCCTTTATGAGGATCTAATAGTCCCTGAGCAAGTAAAGAAATTCTCCACCTTTCATGCAACCTGAAGGTTTGTTTCTGGCTTTGAAGAGCCTGCTGTCCTGAGCCAGATGAAACCAGTCCATATCCTCACACCCCATTTCTTCAAGATCCATTTTAATATTGCATTCCCATCTATTCCTAAACCTCCTAAATGGGTTTCATGCCTTCAGATTCTGAACAAAAATTTTGTATTACAGACCATCTCTTGCTTATGAGGAATATTTATGACAAAAAGTTATATCTCACTGAGTATAATTTTCAAGTTTGACAGCTGGCTGAACGTAACGTGACAGCTTGTCTGTCAGTCACTGCATGGCATGACAGTCTCCTAACCGGTGGTTGTTTGACATTTGTCATTATTAATCAACAGCTGCTTGCTCGTTTTCTACATTTTTCATTGAATCAGAAATGTAGTTCTGCAAAAAAAAAGTAACCCAATTTACACTAGGGAGAATATTATTATTGTACACTGTAACTGTATAAATGAATTATTAAAGCTATAAGGTTAAAGAAAAAAGGTAAATTTGCCCCTGTGTACTATGCTATGAAGTAAGTGTATGGGGGAGAGGAATATAACGCCAGCATTCTTGAGCTTGGCATTAGATGGAGGTGATATGTGAGCTTTGCACCCCTGCTGCTTTACACCCAGGGAAAGAGCCGCTATTACCCATTAGATAGGAGGCTGGGTGGGCCCCAGAACTGGTCTGGTTACTGTATAAGAGAGAAAAATCTTGATCCTGCAAGGATTTGAACCCCAGCCATCCAGCCCATAGTCCATCTCTGTACTGACTGAGCTATAAAATCTACAATGAAGATGAATCCTTATTGTTGTGAACATTTTCTTGTGTGTGAAGTTGTATTTCTGAAGCCCTGGTGATAAAGAGCAATTAAGGGTTAAAGTTAAAGTGAAGATTGTATATGTATTATCCTCTGTAATTGGATTTTATTCAAGTTTTCTCTTTTACAACATTTCTAAGGACAATTTTTTAAAATTATATTCAAAGTTGAAGTAGATTCATATCTTAAATTAATTCAGTAATTAATATCTTTTCTGTGTTTCTAGAAAATGCAAATAAAAATGAATTGAAGAGACATGAGTGTACAGAATTTTAGTCAAGTCTGTTGTATTTCAGGTCAGACTTCCAGCAAGAAGCCCATGTGCTGGCAAGGTTACGAGATCCAAATATTGTGAGGGTGCTTGGAGCATGCCTGGATGATGAACCTTTGTGTGTGGTGGTAGAGTATACGGAATATGGGGACCTGAATCAGTTCCTACAGGAACATATAGCAGAAACAGCCTCACCACTGCCTCGCAATGCCAAGACACTCAGGTATCAGCAGATAAATTAGAAATTATTGGGCTAGTTGACCTTTATCATCTTGGAATAGAAAGTATTTATCCTCTGGGTCTACAGGCCTGGGAACCAGATTTTAACTTGGGAGGTAACAGTACTGGCTGTCCGGATGAAAGGTATCCAAAATATAAAATATATATCTTGGAGACTAATTGTCATACACATATCCGGTTCATGTCATCGGAAAGTTTTTCTTTTTCATAGCCGGTTTACGTGCATATGCTGCCACATTTCTGCTACCATGTTAAGAATCACCTGGACAGAGAGATGGCTGGGATATGAATTGGCAGAGGTGGACCAATCGCTTGGTCTCCTAGGTCACAAGATTTAACCTCAGTGGATGTTTCTTGTGGGGCTATGTGAAGAACATTGTCTACCAGGTTAAGATCAACGACCTTCAACACCTGAAAGCCTGCATAAGGGACTCTATAGCTACGGTAACACCAAACATGTTTCAAGTAATGTGGAATGAGGTCGGTTGGTATAGTTCGCTTGTGGACTACAGGGCTTGGAGTTAGTTAGTTAGTTAGTTAGTTAGTTCATTCTGGTGTGGTGGCAGGTTAGAATACCTCTGCCATAGCCCTTCGAGTCTTAGAAGGTGATGAAAATGGAACCCAGTTCCCGGGGGTATAACTGGGCCACTTGGAAACATAAATACAGAGACCTGGTTCACCAGGTTGGTGGTTTGGTGCAATGGTGAGGACTTTGCTCTGTTAAAAATTCATGTTGTGAAAGCCAAAAAGGTGAAAACTGGATGGTATAATTCACGATGGATTAGACAAGTCTGACAAAATCTTCTAAGGACGGCTATGGTCCAAAAGGTCTGTTTTGCTGACAACGACGATGACGATGACCTTTGCTTCTTTACATATGATGTGTGCTTTCTGTACGTATTAGATTAACGTAATTGAATAAAAAGAGAAAATGATGATTCAAAATTTAGTCTGTCTCATTTATGTAGAAGCTTATTGACGATACATAGTACTTAATGTAGAATATGACAATGTTTATAAATTTGATTTCTGTTTCTATTCAAATCTGAAGATACTGAAGTTAATATAATTTGAAATAGGAGTCTTACTGACAGTATCTACCTGCATTATACATTTGAATATGGGTTTACAATTTTGGATTTAATGTTAAAGCCCTAGGTTCATGTAAAATTTGCGTTTGTCCATTAAAGGAGTGATTTCTGCCAGAGAAACCTCAAACTATAGGTGTCAAATATTTCTTGTCCATTCTGTAGAATATCTTCCTAGACTCATTTCTTGAATGAAAATTATATCATATTGTGTTGTTCCGCCTAGAAGACAGAATATCTGAGTCACAGCGGACGTCCATTGTTGGGCAACGGCTCGGTATCCACGGTTCTATATCTTTGTTGGGGTGACAATGAAACAGGTTCACATTAAAACACACACATAACAGACTTTACCACGCAAGTGAAAAAACCAGAACTTGTGAAGTTCCTGTGGCAATGAATTCACCAGTGACCAGTATATAGAACCCGTGAAACGAAACTGTTGAAGAAGGTGTCTTTTAGTCCGTCTGATGATAGAATTTAAGAGACCAGACCAGATCAGATCAGAAGGGAATGGAGCAAAGCTGAGAGCAGAAGAAACCAGCTGAGCTAAGAACCAGAAGATGCCAGACTAGCCAGGTGGAATTGTCTGGAAGACATTATTGCAGAGTGTTTGCGACTGTAGCTGTAAACGACTTATCCAATAAATAGCTTTATCTGGAACCCATTAATTTCTTGTCGCGTTACAAGGATACGTGACAGTATGCTTGTGTAATATTAAATTATCTTTAACACAGTTTTCACAGATAAAAAAGGTAAACATTTTTAATGAAAAGCATAATTAAGATTTTTATATTATTTATTATATATAATAGGTAATGAAGTTTATACTGTTATATTTTTTCTGTCTGTTTTATAGTTATGGCTGCCTTATTTTCATGGCGACTCAAATTTCTTCAGGAATGAAGTACTTGGAGTCATTAAATTTTGTTCACAGAGATCTGGCAACAAGGTAGGTCCATAGCTTACATACCACTTTTACCCCTTAAATTTTAATTGCTATTTTTGCCTCTGAGATTATGTATTCCTTTTATTGACAACCCCTTTGGATTTTTAAAAGAATGAGACATATATTTGCATGCATTTTGAACAAAATTTCTGATACTGCCTATTAGGTTCATCGTGCCTATCAGTTTGTCTGTTAGTAACAATGCCCAAACTATTCATTGAGTGTCTTCAGGTGCAGTACAGGTACAGAGCCTCTAGATTCTGCACCTAATCAATGCCTTTCTTTAATTTCATACAAAAGTTCACATTCTCATTTGTAGTCAGTGCAGAATGCTATCCTTTAGCATTAACCACCATACTTCCTGCTGGCCCTTCAGACATGTCTTTGATAAAATAGGTGTGGGTGGGGGGCGAGGTTGCAAATAATCAAAATTTTTAAGAAGTAACAAGTGTACACATGCTTCATACTATTCAAACAGAGCAGAAGATGACAGTCAGAGCTACTAAACTGCCATTTTAAAAACTAGGCAGATTTCTGGTTCCAATGGACTTCTGGATTTTTCCTAAGGGGTCCTGTAACAGTATTTTGGACATCCACTAAATATGTTGAGTTGTATCATGTAGTTCAGTTTATTTTAAGGACCAGTTTCCATATGGGAATAAATTAAAATTCACATATATCTTGTGAGTCCTTTGACAGCTTTTGATCAAACATCATATATGACACTTTTATTATATGTTCATAACTATGCATAAATTGCATTAATTTCATTTTAGGACATTTTATATGTGGGCCTAGGTAAAATGTTATATGGTACATGTTTCTAGTGTTTTGAAATTTTTTTATTAATGTTAAGATTACAGTTTTTTAGATATGTCTACATTTGTCATTTTCATTTGAAAGAGAAAGCTCTAGATCACATTAAGTGGAGGAACTATTTTGGAAGAGACTGTGGGCCTGTCGTCTTGACAGATTACAGATGAATGAATGAATGTATATCTATATTTGCATGAACTACACTTGTTCACAGAAACTGTCTGGTGGGCAGAGGGTACAGCATGAAAGTATCTGACTTTGGTACAAGCCGCAGTCTGTACTCTGCTGACTATTACAGTATGGAAGGTGGAGCTGTTCTTCCAATACGATGGATGGCCTGGGAAAGTGTTCTGTTGGTATGTCCTGTTTAATAAACTCACTCTTGTTCAGGACAAGTATTGTTTATTTGTGCTCATTTATCCTGAACTGTTTACTGCTTCAAATGTAATAACCATAAGACTGACATTATTATTGTAGTGCCTCAAGTGTAAAGGCAAAGGAAAGTTGTCTCTCTGCTTAATTATCTAAACACTGTGTCATGAAGAGCTATGGGGAGTGGATGCATAGCTCCACCATTCTTATTTCCTCAGCAGATAGTGATCATCTCCATATCCTTGCCACTTTACCCATGGGAAAACCCCCCCACCCACCTGGTAGGAGGCTGGGTGGGACCTAGAGTCTGTCTAGATGCTACTGTGTAGGAATAAATCTAGTGAACTTACTGGTGACTGAACTTCTGTTCCTTGATTTCCCAGCCTGATGGTCTTGGCTAGGCATGGCTGCAGTGTAGAAAATAATTTAGGGATCTCTTTCACCAGGAAATCCATCCCACTTGTTGTCACTGTTGTTGTTATATAACTATTAAAACCATTCTCTTCATTTCCAGGGTAGGAACCATCTTGTAAATCTGTATTATTTAATGCTATGGTACTCACAAATCTATTTGTTCCCATGGCCCTGCTCACAGAAAAACTTTTATTTTCGCTCTCCCTGCATAGAGAAATTGGAATAAAACACAGAAATTCATAATTATGATACATGCCAAAGGTTGTATCTCCATGTTGAATTTTGCATAATCACTGTTTTTAAGAAAACTGTAGTGAACACAGGAATTAAACTATGCAACAAATTACCAATTCAGATTAGAAAAATGGAAAAATTCAGCATTTGAAGAGACTGCTGAGAGCCTTTCTGCAACATACATTCTACACTATAGGTGAATATTAATTACTAGACTGCGATACTCAGTTAGTTGTGTTTGTGTGTGAAGATGGCTTGTTGTGCTTCATTACAATTCAGTTAAATGTTGACTTTTTTAAATTTAGGGTTATGCTCCTTACTGAAATGTTCTATGTCAATAGTTTGACCAAACGGATCATCAAGAGTATATAATGCAGTAAGGTAAAGTACCGAGTTCACAGTAACTTGATATCTTCCTCACTTAGTTCAATCATTTATGCATAATATGTCATTATGAAACATGTGGTTATATTTTCTGGAGGTAAAGCAATTCTGTAAAGTAACATCTCTGTATCCACCAAAACCTATTCTGCAGCTCCAGTACAGCTGCCTAACTGAACCAGTAAGGTCTGCGTCTTATCTAGGAGACAAAGACAACAACTTTTACCCCTGGCACACATCATGCAAGGTGAAAAGACTGCCTTTCTTATATAGCCAAATGTATCTTTCATCCAGCGTCCTCTGTAGTCTAGTGGTCAGAGTTCCTGCCTACAGATCCAGAGGTCTGGGTTCGATTCCCAGCGCTATCACATTTTCTGAGAAGTAGTGGATCTGGAATGGGGTCTACTCAGCATCGAGAGGATAATTGAGGAGCTGTTTCAAGGAAATAGTGGCTCTGGTCTGGAAAACCGAAATTAATGTCCATGGGGATCCGTTGTGCTGACCGCGCGACACCTTCTATCTGCTAAAGTTGGCACTAACTTCGCTGACAAGGGACAGTCGCTCGGTTGGTATAGTTTGCTTGCAGACTAAAACCATGCATTTAGTTTTTTTTCATCTTCCTGCATTGTGAAGTCTCTAAAACTTAAAGGAAAAGAAATATTTTCTTAGTGTATACATGAGAGAAGCTACTGCTATGCCCAAGAGATTAGTATGTAAAGATTTATATTATATAAAAGTTGTTAAAATGTTAGTATTGGATTTAAAATATAATGACAGATTAAATGCCTTTTATGCAACACAGATAAATCTATAAATTAGGTGTTCAGGTCACAGATAATTTACAGTTTGTGGTGCAGAAATTAGAATATGGAGCACAGAATTTAGACAGAAGTAATGTGCACATAGTGTAGTTGCTTTTTAAATCAGTACCAGTAGTGCAGTTATTTAACATTAGAACATTGGTAACCACCCTCGAAGCTACATAGTCCCATATCCCAGAAGGTTACAATGTACGTTGTTTCTTCGGGTTGGCTCTGACAAGGAGTTCACTTGGGGGTTGGGGGCTTCATTTTAGATGCATCTTTTAAGTAGTATAGTTATAATGTTTGTGTTTTGATTTCAGGGTAAATTTACAACGAAGAGTGATGTCTGGTCATTTGCTGTAACACTATGGGAGATCCTCACATTTGCACGTGAACAGCCATTTGAAGATCTTAGTGATGAGAAAGTCATTGAGAATGTAACACACTTCTACCAAGATGATGGTCATCAGGTTAGTGCTTAGGGTTTCAAGAGCAGCATGTGTTCAGTGTAAAGAATACTGTTTAGTAGAAAAAGATTACATGGAGTCACGTTCCATTTGACAGTAATGTTCATAGGTGCTATTGTGAGAACCTCGAAGGTAAACTTCTACCAGACTACATGGTTGCACACCCAAGGAACAAATACTCTTAATAGGCACTACTGTGTAACCTCAAATCTGTGGTATTTTCTGTATGTTTGTCTGAAGGAGTTCAGAATAAGTGGGCACAAACACAGGAAATTGAATTCTCAGTATATGCAGCTTACTTTCCATCCTAGAGAAATCTAGACTTAAGATGTGAGTATAGACATGGTACAGACTGGTGACTAGATTTATTGACAACTTACTGGTCGTAGCTACAAATAACTATAACACTATTGCTGATTTCCACACTTTACAAATCGCTGCACGCTAAATCTTCTCCAGCCTGCAGTGTGTTCACTAATTGTTGCTTGGTAATAGCTCTCAACAGTGCAGGTTTTTCAGCTTCTATGCTCACGTTGTTACTGTCTGGCAAATATCCCACAACTGAACTATCAACTTAATTACAGTGCCATCTCATCTCAACCTCCCTTGCAGAACTCAACTGTGGTTATTGCTCCATCGGTCCTGGTGATAAAATCTCAGCATGGACCACATAGAAAACACTGTTTTTCTATTGTTGCATGTGTGTTCGTTGATATGGAAAAGTGTTTTCTGAGCTGTTGCACAGAAGCAGGTTGCATAACCCTGTTTATTAAGAATCTGCTGCCCTACCAACAGGACTACATGCTACAATAACATTGTGCCCATGTGATATCCTTACTTTTTTTTATTGCTAGTGGGATGGGACTAAGTCCCTTGTACTGCGGCCACTTCTGGCCTATTGTATCAGCCCAAGATGATAGGTGAGGGTGATTGTGGAGCAGTTGGTAAAATGAAGATTGGCAAGGGAAACCGAAGTACTCGGAGAAAACCTGCCCCAGTGTCACTTTGTCCACCACAAATCCCACTTAACCAGACCCGGGATCGAACCCGGGCCGCCGCGATGGGAAGCCAGTGACTAACCGCTTGATCTATGGCGCGGCCTAATATATCCTTACTTAGTAACTACTGAATCAGTTGATAGATTTTCATGAAACTTAGTATCTCATACAAGCATGATCCACCCACACCTGTGTAGTTATTAATTTTGGGATATAAACAATATCACTAAGTTGACACAAAAATAGGTTTTTAGGAGGACAATAGCATGCAAGAATAAAGAACAGTTTGAAAATTAGGAATGTGTGTGATTAAATATAAAGACAAATGCGAGAGAAAGGTAAGAAAAAATGAAAGTGAAGAAAAAATAAATTTAAAATACTAGTAATTAATAGGAGTTAAATAGGATGTGTATAATTAGAACACTAGTACACAATAGATGTATAAATTTATACCACCATACCACCACACTGAAAACATGTAAATCTAAGTCATCCACCATATCAGCCCCACACAGTCACATCACCTTTCACAACAAGGAAGGTAAAACACCTTATTTAACCATAAATACCATCACAAACCACACATAATAAATATTTAACAAAAATTTATTATATCTCAGTTTTCTATATTTCAGTTTTACTACACGAGGAAATTAATACACACAAAATAGTGCACACACATATCTAAATCAGCATGCGGTAAGAAATCATACACACCCACCACCTCACACATAACTATGAATGATAATAAATAAATTCTTTAGATCACATAAATGAAGACCTCTTTCTGCTGTGATCCAACAGCGATAACAGCTACTAAGATTTTATATGTTAACATACAAACTTATAGCATGATATAAATATGGACTGTTTATGAGTGACAAAAAAACCAATGACATCTAAAAACTACAAGAGAAATTTTAATTAATAACAGTAATGATTAATCAATTCTGTTGTATTTTATTTTGTTTTTTTACTTAATTTGACATTAAAATTAATTTTAACCTAATATGTTTTAAGCTTACATATGAACTACAACATTAATACTATAAATGACTCATATAACCTATCTCCTAAAAATTATAGACATTCGCCATTGTAGGGAATAAAAGCAGAAAAAGTGGTATGTGTTAATGTAGATGATTACCTGATGATGGCCATAAATGACCGAGACATGTTGTAAAGTAAAAATAGTATAAATTTATACAGGAATGATGTTGGTGGATCTATAATAAGTAGTTCATACACAATATGACTCTAGAATATAGTATTACTGCATAACAAATGAATTCCATACTATAGACCATAGGAATACTCATAGTAATTTGAATGAGATGCCTGAGCTTTGGGCCACAGAGTCAGTTTCCAGCACTTCAAAGTGTGAACTATAATGGACTCTAATGTATTATTATACATTTGTTCATTCAGAACTACAATGGTGCAGTTAGAATGTGTGAAATGGAAGTGACTGTATTTCCACTTAATATAGGGTATTGAATTCTATGGTAATAAACTTGTAAAATATGCCTCTATACTTCCTCTCTTCAGATAATTGTAATTTGGATTGTTTAATTTTCTTCTGCTGTCATGTATTTGATGTATTGTGATAACTGTTTGAATTCGTTCTGCTGCCATTTGTGAGTTATATTTCATTACTCTAAGGTTTAGTGAAGCGTGCAAGCTGCACTTCATGATGGAGTCACAGGCAGATACACGAGCAGCAGTTATAATCAGTTTTCTAGGTCAGTCTATCTGAAGTGGAAGGATCTGGATGGATTAAAATGCCACTAAGATCGATATGTAAATTGTTATTTTTATATTATTATCATTATTCTTAGTGGGATGAGACTGAGTCTATTTGGTACTGCAGCCACTACTGGCCTATTGTACCAGCCCCAGATGATAGGTGAGGGTGGTTGTGGAGCAATTGGTGGAATGAAGGTCGGCAGGGGAAACTGAAGTACTCGGAGATAACCTGCCTCAGTGTCACTTTGTCCACCACAAATCCCACTTGAGGAGATCCAGCCTCAAACACGGGCTGCCACAGTGGGAAGCCAGTGACTAACCGCTTGAGTTATGGCGTAGCCCATGTACATTATTAACATTCATGATATAAGTCTGAATTCTGTATATGGAAAATCAGAATCAAGCCATAAAAAAAAGACTCCGTGATTTTAGTCCGCAAGTGAACTATACCGATTGAGTGACCACCACTTGTCGGCGAAGTTTATGCCAACTTTTGAGGATAGAGGGTGTCGCGTGGTCAGCACAACGAATCCCCGCGGCCGTTAATTTCGGTTTTCTAGACTGGAGCTTGTATTTCCTTGAAATAGCTCCTCAGTTATCATCAAGAGGCTGAGTGGACCCCAGGAATCAAGTCATACTATCATCAAACACATATTGGAGAAAAGCACAGTTTATGAGAGTCTGTGCACCTGTCTGCTCAGTGTGTTTACTCTTCACCCATATTTCTGCAGTTAGATGAAGTGGGTTGGAATGAAGAAATCAAAATAAGAGCATTTTAGTTCTTTATTAGTTTTTGAAGGAACAAATATTGTGTAACAGGATAGGAACTATATTTTTGGGAAATGATCTAATTAAAGGCTCCAAAGCTGGTACAGATTTGTACAGTTTCAGTCATGAACATACTGTGAAGAAATTTGACTTAAAGATGATAAACGTTTTGACTTGTTGACTCTGAATATAAGTGTGATATTACTTGATGAAATGTGGAACATTTATTTTCAGCTGTATCTGCCAGTACCAATAAACTGCCCAAAGGAAATCTATGATTTGATGTGTGAGTGCTGGCAGAGAAATGAATCAGATAGGCCCAACTTCAGAGAGATCCACCTTTTCCTACAGAGGAAGAATCTTGGCTACAAACCAGACATGGACTGATGAGGCATTCTTATAACAGTGTAAGCGTGAATCTTGCATCAGTATGGACGAAATAGGATTTCGACATCATGAAATATGAGTGACTGTCAGAACTGCTGTGATTAGGATTTGTCAAATGGAAACTAAAATTTGCCTGTCAAGACTATGATATTTTTAAGAGCAATAAGTGTGGAATCTTATAAACTTAACTTTTTTACATGCTACACTTAAATCCATTGTGTAGGTTTTTCATTGCAACTGTAAAAACATGCCCTACTCTTTACCACATGTTAATAATGGCACAGCTTCACATAAAAACACTATTTTAATGTTTTTAACAGTGGAAAATTGAAATATTGTATATCCATTTTCCAGTTTTACCAACTTGGTTTAGAGGGAAATAGGGTGCCTATTTGATGATAATACGTTATACAGTCAAGTCTGTGGTTAAAATGACAGTCTCGTGTTGATACTCGTACATCAGGAATGGAAACAGCTACGATTCAGATCACAATCGTCGTCATCATCATTATAGTGAGTGTAGTGTTGACTGCATCTGCAGGCCCAGTTTTGTTATTTCCTTATATCTTTTCCAGTGGCATGATGATATATTCAATTACCTGGGGCAGGGTATTTCATATTTGCAGATAATTTTTAACATATAACTGTTAAATTATGTTATTATAGATTAAATTTTAATTTCAATATTTAACACATTATAATTGACAAAATATATAATCCTTATAACAAAATTTCAGTGGCATAAAAGTGATAATTGTAACAGTAACATCTGATGATTCTTGTTTTATCCATTCTTAATATACAAAATTCACCAATGAACATTCATGAAGCACAGAAATTATGATTATCCAGGATGTAATATGTGGTAGATGGCTACCAGTGTTCAGAGGGATCTGCCATGAAGATGGGAGGCAGCAGGTTCCTCTGAAAATCTGGTATCAGCTTACCGAATAACACATAATCACATCTGAGAAGACCAGAATTCTGATACTGACCCCTGCCAGACCTCAAATCGCACATACTGATCCCAGATAGAGATTTCTGTAATAACTACTTTTGGATGATAGTGTCAAGTTGCTTTTGATGCTGTTTGGTGTCAGACTTGTAATAGCTAAGAAACTATTTTATGATTTGATATAAATTTAAAGGCTTTGAAATTCCCTCTTTTACAATATGAAACTCAGACTGGGTTTATTATAGGCATGGCTTAAATGTTATCCTGATAGAGATTACTGTGTTATATTATGTGATATTGTGTAGTCCCACTGATCATTGCAATTATATGTTAATGATATACCAGATTACACAGTGTCACATCTCAGGAAACAGCAATCTTTATAGTCACCATCATCAGAACCTCAAATCACACATAATTCTTCTGATTTCTGGCTCTATCTTATAGTTCAACATCACTGGAAAATATCACCAGACTTTGAGCCATGGGAAGTAATATAACAGATACAATGTCAGAAATTTCCTAACACTCTTACTAACTTAAATAAAGCTCGACTCATTACTGCATTTGCCTTAACATACAGAACATTAGATATCTACCAGGGTTGCTTACAGGGAAAGCATTAGACAGAGGAAAGCAAAGCACTCTAAATTACGATATTAGTCACCAGCCCTAGGTATTTTTGTTGTGCCACTGGTCCTCTTCCTTCAGATGACTTCATCACAAAAGCAATTGCTGTGCCTTCTGTCTTAGAGTCAAACAATATAGGTGGTATCAGTGTATTTGCAAAATTAATTATTTTTTTCTGATCTGACTTCATAGTTAATTACACACTAAGTTTAATTATACTAGAATTTTAGTGGTAATTCAGCAGACTGGAACATTAATGCTTTAAAATACCACCAGATTTTGGATATCAATTTAATGCTGGTGTTAATGTTGTGTGCATGGGAACTTATATCCTGTAAGTTACAGATTATAGAAATTAAACCAGCTATTAATTTCTGTAAAAAGGAAAATTAGTTTCAGAGTCCCAGTATTTGTATATTTCTTTCGTACTTATAAGTTAAAGAATTATCCACAAAATGACAGTTTGTCCTCATACTACTCGTATGTTATCATACATAAAGTTAATGTAAAATTTAAAAGGAAGTGGTTGCAACTAATTTGAAACAGATTATAGAATGTCTACATTAATTTCTCTGTATCTCTGTACAGTGCATAATAACTATGTTGTCGAACTGTTGGCCAAAGACAAAATTGATTTCTAGATTCTTGTCTTTTGGTATGTCCTTTCTGATGGCCCAGATTTTGAGGAGAGGCTAATAGGCTCTTTGTTACTGTTTGATCTAACATTTTGTTTACATGTATTCCAGTTCTTATGTATGGATTTCCACTTCATTTACTGGAAAATTTTTCTTGGATGTCTTAATGTCTTTGAGTACAATGGTAAATATTGTTTTATAACAAGCATGGAAACTATAAAATTGTATTTGTGCATATCAGAACTAAGATAAATTGTAACTTTTGTCAGTAACTTATAATTACAGAACTGAACAGAGATTAAGTTAATGTGTGCAGTGCCTATGAATATTTGAAAACTCATTAATGCATGCATTATAGGACTACTAACTTCAGTGGGAACATACTGGAAGGATAAATGGTTTGAGAAACATACATAGTCATTAGAACAATATATAATTTGCATAAAGAGTAGATGGGTACAAGGTTGTTGATTTTTCATTTGAAAGTTGATAATTAACTGTTGAGAATTAGTAGTGTTTGTGATACATTGCATTTGAATAATCAGATTTAAGCATATTAAATCAGGCGAAGAAGGTTAATTTGGTTTGGGATAAGACCATATGAAAGTTGTTACATTTTGAAGTTGGGAAAATATCTGTAACTGTCAACTGTTGACAGTTATTGTAATGCCATTAGAAAGGGCACATGTACACACACAAAACCAAAAGTCACAAAAGTAAATAAAAGAAATAGTGAAGTTCAAAATTTATGATATGAATATAAACTTGTGGAACTATGATCTGTTGAGATTTTACAAACATGCACACACACACACACACACACACACACACACATTCTACAAGTCACAGTGAGAACAGCAGTAGTTCAGCTGAAAATATCTTATGTGAGTTTGAAACTTGGAACTGTGTAAACTGTGGAGTACCTTTACCAGTGTTTACAACAGATTTTAACCCTTTAATTGTACTGCCGAAATTATGTAGGTCTAACTCAGCATTAGTTTGTTCAGCTTGTGTGTAGGAGGGAGATATCGTTTGGAACCTTGACCAGCCCTGGCTATATTGATTTACTTTCTTCTTTTTATGCAAACCTCAAAGAGCAGATTAAATTGTGAGTAATGTTTGCTACTGTTCAGTTCAGAATCTTCTGTCTTATTATCTGATGTCTAAAAACATGAAAATTAAAATATAAAAATTTATAATTTTGCCAGTATTTTTGTACGGGTGTGAAACCTGGTCTCTGATGTTAAAGGAAGAACACAGACTGATGGTGTTTGAGAACAAGTTGTTGGGGAGATTATTTGGACTGAAGAGGGATAAAATATTATGAGCCTGGAGAAATACACATAATGAGGAACTTCATAACTTGTGCCTGTCATCAAATACAATTAGAATGATCAAATCAAGTAGGATGAGATAGGTAGGGCATGTAGCATGCATGGGAGAAAATAGGAATGCATACGAGGTTGTGGTAGGAAAGCCAGAAGGAAAGAAAACACTAGGAAGACCTAGACATGGGTGAAAGGACAATATTAAAAATTGATCTTAGAGAAATAGGATGGAACGGTATGGACTGGATTAATCTGGCTGAGGACAGGGACCAGTGGTGTACTCTTCTGAACACAGTAATGAACATTCTGGTTTTATGAAATGTTGGGAAATTCTTGAATAGCTGATTAATGGTGGCTTCTCAAGAAGGGCTTGGCTCTATGGGCTTAGTTATTTAGGGAAACCTCAATACTTCATTCATTCATTCATTCATTTATACATACACAATTTGTGCTGAATGCGAATGGCATTAAAAAGTACATTTTCTTGTATGACAAAAGAGGGAACTCTTCTTCAGAAGAGTGCTGACCAACTACATCCCTGTTCATGTTGTCTGCGCTAGCACTATGAGAAATTTCATTGGACTGCAATTTTCTCTCATTACACATTTACATTGAACACAACCAGAGCTGGGGATCAGTGTGTCCCATGGTGACAAGTCAACTCATGTTACAGCAGAAATATTGACATGTTGAAAGAGGGGTAAAGTAATATAAATGAACTTCCACGAATTAAAAAATAATAGACCCTCCTCTGACGTAAGAATTTTTATTCAGTATCAAAATGATTTGAATTTAAAATATTCATGGATCTCTTAATTACACTGAGTCAATAAGTTGTGCTGCCTATAATGATATTATTTCTTTTAACTGTATTTGCATGGCCACTGTTGAAAACAAAGTTAATTATGAAAGTAATAGTCATTCATTTGTTGAAAATGACTTCGATTATTAAGATTATCACACTGTACTTTACTTTAATTTCATTTTTGAAGCAAAACGAGAGCTGGTCACTGCCTAGTTGGCTGTCTTCTTGAAGATCCCATGGGTCCTGTTTGGCTGTTTTCTTCTTTCATGCAGTCATTAGCAACATGTATTACTACAAAATTACTTGGAAGTAACAAAGAATAGTTGCTTTCTGAAAGAGAATTTCTTGTAGACATGACCAATGCAGTTCACAACTTCATTCTGAGCAGAAATGTCTTAATGTTTTTATATTGGTTCATTTATGCTGTTACATTATTGTAAGCATCTTTCAGTTGTGTTTAAAGAAAAGTTTTGTTATCCTGTGCAGTTTTACATTGTTGTCTTTACCTAAAAATACATGAATTAACATCATGCATTCCACCTGCAAAGTGGTGGATAATGCTTAGAATATTGTCTTATTGTGGCATTTACACTTGTAATGAAAGAAGTGATTAGTATAATTCTGAAATGATAAACCATGATGTGAGTTCACTTCAGTTCTTGACAATCAGCATAAGAAGAAAGGCTGAAAGGTATTTTAATTTTATATGATTAATTAATTCACTCTACTGAAGTTTTCTTGAACAATTTTGACTGCAGGATTTTAAAACTTGGAAGTTCTAGTGTAATCTGAAATTTCAGTCTCATTTTTTGTATCACATCAAGGGTCATGTATGCAGGACTTTCTGTTTGTTGTATGCTAAACTTAGCATACAAGTGATTTTACATATATGGATGCATTTAAAATTCAGCTCCCCTATTTGAAACATGTGAAATATAAACAACTTTGAAATATATGTGCAGTATATTTAAAGAACATTTCTTGAAAATATATTTCTGTGGTCTGTTGTGTGAAAAGTCTATGGCACAAATTTTATTGGCCTGGTGGTCTTGTAATGTGCTTACAAAATCATATTTCACTTGTAATCATAATGTCTGTACCCTTCATGTAAATTTAAATGTATGCTCTAGGTTGAGCAGAAACTGTGGATGTTCCACTTAAACAGTGAAGATATTGCATTGCCAAAAGGGACGCTCAAAGTTTATGGTCTGAAAGATTCTGTTACGCAAAATGATTTAAGTTGTCTTTTCCTGCAGACCATACTGAATTACATTTTAGGAGAAAGCTCTTTGGAATCATTAGAACCATACTTACACTTCTTTCAGAACTACCTGCCTGTAGGGTATTGTCAATTCTGGTCATACCATCCAGTTAGTTTGTATGAGAATGTTGGTTCTGGAACTGCAGTGGTATCTATGTTTGAAATGATATTATGACTGAATAGAATTAGGGATTAAAGTTATCATTGAGTGAAAAAGTTTGTTGCAGTGTTTTAAGGTTGTAAGAATGTAACTGTAAACAACAAAAACGAATTTGTAAATAATGTTATGTATGGTGCCTCAAGTCTACTATAAAAATCGACTATAATAATACTAGATATTCTGTAAGCACTGAGATATGAAATGATATTCTAAGCCTACCCCTAATATGGAGAGCCATATCACTTTCTACTGACATTGTCATCTTATAATCATGTAAATAATCCTTGTAAAATTGTGCATGTTTGAATGTTCACTGTACAGATAGCATTTTTTATTATTATTATTATTATTATTATTATTATTATTTGCTTGTCATCATGATGGAGGTCATAAAGTGGCTTGGCTGATCTGGACCAAATTGTTTAAGAGTCAACTAAATTATTTATCTAGACAACTTGTGATAATCAATTACTAAGTAAGCTGATGAAGATTAAAGAGTTGCAAATTGCTGCACATTGATCTTATGGAGTGTGACTGTATGTTCAGTTTTCTTTTCATACCTTGTTTTCCCTGTTATCAAGTGCACCCAGGTTCCTTAGTTTGGGTGGTTCTAGCATTAAAGTTAAGGGTCTTAGTGAAGTTTCCTTTATTCCAATGACACCAGTCTGGGCACTCATTATGCATAGATTTTACTGAATCTCAGGTTATTATGGCATATGGCATGAACAGAATTGTTCGTTGAATTGACTGCATTGAGCTCTTTATAGACACTGCTGTGAGAACCTCAGATCCCACAGAATTCTATTTCATGCATCAGTATTTTTTGTTACTCCTCATTGGTTCATATATTTGTGCAGTTTTCATATTATTGACTGTAGTTGCTGGCCTTGTCTGTTCATTTTGTGTGATTTGCACCATTCAACAATGAAGGCCATTGCAAGCTAAATTATTCTGTAAATGTTTGTGAAAATGGTCTGTTCATCATATAGATATTATGTTGGATATTTTCTTTTGTCTATGTTTTATACATTTAAAATACACAACATTTTGGAAATTGGCTACTTTACCATTATGTGTTATATATGTGTGTGTGTGTGTGTGTATGGGCATATGTGGGGGGCGGAGCAATCCTGTTCAGTTGGACCAATTGGAAACAGCTGGTTCAGTGACTGAGATTAACTAGTGTCAGGCCTGCTTAAGTAGGATCTTTTCCCCTCTTTTATATCTAATGACACAAATGGATCCAGTTGCCAAGATGAATATTTTAACTATGCCAAAGTGAACAGACAATCTCCAACGTAATATACATATAAGAGAAACTACACAATTCCTTGAAATAAAATGCAATAATACAACGTTTTTCTAGTGAACTAGGCTGGTGTGATAACCAGCAGTTGGTGTTTCTTAGAGCTACATTACACAAAAATTTGAATATTTATTCTTACAGAAAATGTTCCGGATAACAGTAAAACTTAAGTTCTCTCCATTCCTGAAATGATAAAATGTAGAAACTTTATTAACAAAACCAGGAGTGATTTTTCTTCTGAGGCTGTTGCAATTATAATATTTGCACATATTTTCTTGATTATGATATATTTGAGATGATAAATCATTTGAGGTAGATTCTAAAGGGTTCTGACAATGGTGTATAACCGAATTACCAGGCATCATATCTTCATTTTACCAATTTTTACATATTCTCCAAATTAAAATGGCTGATGTTATTGTCATAATTTTTAGCACTACTGGCACTAATGCTTTGCTTATGATATTTGACCTGCTTTCTTTCCTTAAGTAGGGTACTATATATTCCTGACATTGGGTTCATTTTTTTTCTATCAATAATATTGATTCACTTATTGATGGCTTATTTAATGTGCTATCAATATCATTGATCATAAAGGATCTAATAAACTGGAAAAGATGTGCAAGGAAGTGGTCATCGTCCAGTTTGAAATACTATACTCGTATTTGCCTGGATGGATATGAAAAACCATGACAGCCTGTCTCCTGGCTTGGGTATCATAACCTGAGGCTTTCTGAATATGAAGCAGCAGTATTACTGACTTGTCTACACCATTAGATCCTAATCAATAACGAACTGGTAAAGGACGAAACTNGTGCATGCCCGAAACTGGTTTAGAGATATCAAATAATTTATATTTATTTATTTATTTATTTTAAAGCGCATCATTTTACATGTAAGATAATTCGTGAAGACATGGTCTCCGAATTTCCTGGCTTAATTGAAATGCAGGTCATCGAATTCGGAGCTTTCCCAGTTTGAAACAGGAGTGGCAACTCGATTTTCATTTGTTGCGGTATACAGGGAATATTGTTAAGTGACCGACGTTTATCTTTTCACTTGTCTGAGGCACGCCGTCTGCCAGGCTACGTTATTCTCAATCACAACCAGTACGAAACATAGGCGAACTGAATTCAATCGCTGCTTGTCAACCGATGTTCTTTGGACAGTGAAGGGAGGGGAGTACAGCTGTCGGTTGGGTGAAGTGTGTGCTAATAGAAGACGAGATATCTGTCTCGAATGCGTGTGTTAAATGCAAATACAGTTGTATAAAAAGGTTTGTTATTGTAGTTAATAAATATTTGTAACTTTCCATTGCTGGTATAGCAAAAATGTCTGAAATGTGAACGGAAATTAAGTATGCAATCAGATACAGCGTGCAGCCATGTTACATGCGTCTTTCGTTCAAGTAGTGTTTTACGTGTTGTTTCTAATACTGTGACGAATCGTGTTTAAAATGGTTAAAAATAGGGGCAGCATAATCCGTTTATAAATGCTGAATTCAGAGACGTCGTTTAGATTGTGTGTCGGGATAGTTTGCTCTTTCTCTAGTGAAGCCCACGTGGGTATGTTACTGTGTTGTGACCTTGAAGAACTCGGAGCTTTTACAACACGTAGTCGTGCACGATAAAACAAGGATGAAGTTGTCAATGTGAACTGATTTATGCACTATGCCATGAAGACGTATGTGGGAGTGGATGTTTCTTGACCTTGGCAATGGTTGGAGGTGAGTGATATTGTGCACAATTAATTTCATTGGCTTGGTAGAATTTGAAGAGGAGACATGTCAGACCCAGGTTTCAAGTACAGACGCCCAAATATGTCCAAGCCCCCGGTAATCAGGTAAGAGTAGACAAACGTATTCTATATCATAAAGTTATTATATTGCTATAATTATAAAACGATTATTCCTTTAAGGATTAGGCCGTGTGGTCTGTTACATTAAAAATTAACTTATGAATCTCCGAATTTTTTACACATTCGGTAGACTTATTCAAGAGGTTATCGACGTTTCGCAAGGCCTTTTCTTACACAGAAACTGCGGATAAACAATCTTGCCCAGAATTGAATTCGAACTCACGATCCCAATATTTGAGCGGTTGAAGAAATTTCTAGCCCTAGTCTGCGCTGCCAATGCAATCGGCTGATTATAAGGTTGCGGAGGAGTTTTAATCGACGTCGATGTGCAGCTTGGTCACGGGGTATTTCACTTGTCGATGTTGATACAAGTCAAATTTGTAGGAAGGTTATGCCATTTTCCCCTTCCCCTAACCACTCCTTCCATACCCACAGACAAAAAAAACCCTGTGATTTCAGTCCACAAGCGAACCATACCGACCGAGCGACCGCCGCTTGTAGGCAAAGTTTAGTGCCAACTTTTGCGGATTCAGGGTGTCGCGTGGTCAGCGCAACGAAACCCCACGGCCGTTAATTTCGGTTTTCTAGACCGGAGCCGCTATCTCCTTGAAATAGCTCCTCAGTTATCACCACGAGGCTGAGTGGACCCCATTCCAGACCCACTACTTCTCCGAAAAAATCTCGTAGCGCCGAGAATCGAACCCAGACGTCTGGATCTGTAGCCAGGAATGCTGACTACTAGACCACAGAAGCGGTCTCCTTCCTTACCCCCATTCTGTCCAAAGCATGTCTAGCATCAGCCCAACTTCAATATGACACGAACACATTAAGCGCTCATACATACACACATTTCCCCCATGCGTTCGATGTCTAGGTTGCGATATCCGGAGTTAACTTTGTATGGGCAGATGCCATGACAATCTGGAGCATTTCACACTGGTTTCAGACACTAATCAAAGGTTCCAGCTCACATTCTCTACTCACACACAAGTAAAAAAATAAAAAAAAAATAAAAAAAAACTCCGTGGCCTGTAGTCCGCAACCTAACTATACCCACCGAGCGACCGTCGCTTGTCGGCGAAGTTAGTGCCAGTTTTAGCGGATAGAGGGTGTCACGTGGTCAGAAAAACGGATTCCCACGCCCGTTAATCTCGGTTTTGTAGAACGGAGCCGCTGTTTTCTTGAAATAACTCCTCAATTATCCTCACGAGGCTGAGTGGATCCTGTCGCAAACCCACTACTCAGAAAACTTGGTATCGCCAGGAATCGAACCCGGGACCTTCGGATCTGTAGTCAGGATCTCTGACCACTAAAGCACAGAGGCGGTCCACTCACAAGTATACACTCATTTAAGGTGGGCTAGAACTGTGGCAGATTCTAGTCGTGATATTTTATGCTCTTTCATGAAGACGGCAAAAGATAAAAGATGTTTCTGTGCTTAATTAATGGAATACCTCGCCATGAAGACGTATCAGTGAGCGGAGTTATAGTTCCACCAATATTAATATCTGTTCGTGATTACATGACCAGCTTTAACCTACTTGGAACGACGTTTAGATATATTCATTAAGTAAATTAATATACATAATGGCACAACAAATGGCACACCTTCTTTTAAGCGACTATGTACCTGCCTTATTCTCGTCGACGTGAAAGACTTTCGAACCAGATCAAGTCCACATCCTTCTCATTGATATTCACCCAGGGACTCAGTGACTCATACTGTATCGTATGAACACTGTTGTCTTCATCCCTTGGCTTCCAGTTACACGTTATTGGGCTACAGCAGTCTTGATTCTTCTCACAGTTAACCGCAGATTTCTCCGCCACAGTTCAAGTTTGCGGGTTAAACGTTGTGTATGTGGTCCACAATTGATATCTTGCCTACATAGAGGAGACACATTGGCTCAAACCCATTTAAAAGGAAATTTATGAAACAACAAAGTCAAAATATTGTGGAACATAAACGAAAGCAGGAGCCTGAATTTTATTTAGACTGCAGATAGGAAGGTGCACGCGGTAGAGAAGTTAGTTGGGGCACTATGCTACAAGCCGGAAGATTGCGGGTTCGAATCCCGATGAAGTCATTGGATTTTTCAATTGATTTAATCATTCCAGCCGCGTTATGGCCCTGGGGTCGACTCAGCCTCTAATAGGAAAGAGTTATCAGGAATCTTCCTGGAAGCAGAGGGCCGCCGGCGCGTAAGGCTGACACCCTCACCGCCATCTGTAAGCCGATAGTCTAGAAAATGTGGAGCCTCGACGTCTCACAACCCTATGGACTTCCACGCCGTGTTACAAGGTTAGCATTACCATACCTTACAGATAGGAAGTGTTATGAAAGACCATTACACATAAGAACACAATCGACACGTTGGAGATGTTTTGAAAGGCCATGTGTGCTGCCAGGACTTCCTCCAAGAGTGTAAGCAGTTTTCCATGGTGGTGGTTGTGGTGGTGGTGGGGGGGGGGAGAGCAAGAAAATTTTCCCACAAAATTACTACATTCTACTTACGGTTCTAGAATATTCAGGAAAATTACTTGTAATTTTTATTATTAATATGTGGTAGATATTCTTTTTCGAATTTGATCCTTTAAAAAGAAAATTGGAGGGTAGGCATATCTCTGGATTTCCCCTCGTCCTGAGCCCATTTGAGTAACCTTGAACATTCTGGAAAGCTGCATCTTTTCCACTTGTGTGTTTCGGTGTGATTATCGGAATAAACACCCCCCCCCCACACTAAGCAGCATTAACTGGACGTTCTTTGCAACAGGGAAGTAATATGATTCCTGTTAAGAAGAAACCGATTTTTAAATACCATTTTGATGAACTTTGTGCCTCTGACGCTTGAACATAACTTTGAAGAATTCACATAACGTTATATTAGCTTCGGTGGTACTGGTGATTAAAGATGGAAAGCTAAAGTGTGCAAGAGATAACATGTTTGTATGCAAGAATTATGTCTACATGTTCATGTTGTGCAGGTCGTTAGCCATGAGCAAATTCTGTCGTTACATGTTGATAAAATATTTCATATCTGTGGACCAATATGGATTGACTATATGCACAGAGTGACAGTATAATTCCTTTTGATTCCCACAGGGGAAGTCCTGCAGTATAGGTGAATACAGGGCAGGTGGTAGCTGGAGATGTGGACAGAGAGCTGGCCTCTACGAGCCCTAGCCACGTTGATAGACAAGCCCGAAGGGAGGAACATGATTTTGCTCTTACTGCAACACGGCACAATTCAACATGCCCTACACTGCAGGATCAGTCTGATAAAGCTGTCCCCCACAATTCAGACACTCAATAAAATTTTGACCTGTAGGGAAACAATACAGTTNTTCAGGGTAGAAGGAAAAATATAAGAAATCCGTAAGCGAAGAGACCGTGAGAACCGGTAAAAGCTTGCGGATTTATTATATTTTTCCTTCTACCCTGAAGATGGAGGCGATACGTTCCTCCGAAACGTCGGTTAACACCACATATACACGGTGCCAAATCCCAGAAGACTGCTTTCTTCAAAGTACCTTTTGTTGCTATTCGTGTAGACGTGTTCGTGTCAGTGATTAACATAATTTGTATGGAGAACTGATTTGACTCCATGCAGCTGAGTCCTTGAAAGTATGAGGTCTCTAATGTAATCACGAAATTCATCGTCTTGCATCGAACTTGACGATTCGTCACCGAATTCACAAGAGTTCGCTTCTGATCCATCAGATGAATCCGGTCCACATTTTCATAACGTATTTCTTTAGAAATTATTTTAATATTGTCACATATTTTCGGGTGTGACTATAGGAGGGGTTTGAATTAAAAATGGATTTATTGACCACTTATACACCCAACTCGGAACTACAAGTAATCATAGCGCTATCGCCGGTCTATAAATTTCACTAATCACTGGGACACGCTAAGTGTTCCCAGTCTTCACTAGTCGTATCCTGGCAACAAATATACGTGTATAACAGTCTAGCTGCAACTACAGCACACATAAAGACTTCTCTTCACAGCCCGCACTCTTGCAACTACGTATTTTCTTCACAACTAAACTGCCAGCCCTCAACTAACCCCTTCAATTCCTCAGTCATCAACTCTGCTGGCCTGGGCTCTTCGTCATATAGTCTCGCGGAGGGCCCCACAAAAGGCACCGTTTCCAACAGTACTTCAATATTTGAACGTTGTCACGGAAACGTGTTTACCGAGCCGTTGCCCAACAATGAACGTCTTCTCTGTCTCCCCCATCCCGGCCTTCAGGCGTATAATCGTAATATTAACATTGCATCTTCTCCTAGGTATTCCAAGTTCGCTCTTTCTTTGAGGCTTTACGACGAAATTTCGACATGTATTTCTCAATTCTTCTATATGAACTACCCATCTCATCTTTTATTTCTTTATATCTGGCGGATTATTAAAGTTATGAAGCTCTTCGTTACGCAGTATTGCCGACCACGATGGTTCAATAGGTAATGATTATGTCTTGCAATCGGGACAGAATCGTGACTGACATTGTTAGTGGTCCTTCTCAGTCACTTCAGAAAAATACCAATATAATGCTTTACATTAATCTAGTCGCTCTGAAAGCTAATTTCGTAACTCTGTCTCCGCCTGATGTACTGGTTATGCAGATAGAGATGATACGCAAATGCTTTTTTGTGTGTCATTCGGGAAGCTGTAACAGAATTAGCAGTTAAGTTGCTTAAGGTGCCATCTTGCCGCGATAGATAAAGTCTGAAGTAATATCTACACAACAGTGCTAAACACCGCAAAGAAATTCGAACATGAGGTTCACTGAAGGGGGCCCTCCATGTTTATTTTCCAGATCCTGTTTATATTTACAGCGTTTCTAACAGCGCTGTCAGTAGCTTCGAATGATGGATGATGACGGTGGATAGTGAATTGGAGAGGACGTGGAAGGAAGTGGCCGTGATCTGATTTAAGTCATTATCGCGATATTCGCCTGGAAGAACTGAAGAAAACGACGAATAATCTCTACCACGGATAGCTGGTGTAACGAACTAGATTCGAAACATAGCAATTCGTAAATACAAGTCAGAGGTCACTTATTCGTGCTATTTCTAAACATTTTTAAATATTTGCAAATATGGAACTTCTGAGGACCCTTGTTTGAAAATTTGTAAATCTGCGAAGTTCGTATCGTTGAACTGTTAGGGAAGATCGGACCACCCTTCTCTGATTAGATGTCGGCACGGTCGTTCTTAGCGTCCCTCCCCTACCCGTATCACTCCTTGTCTCGTCTCGTCGCGTCCCTACTCTTCTCCACTTATCGGAATGATGGATTCTCAGGGAATTTCTCTTAAAGATATGCAAAAAGGAAATTAAAGATACAACGATAAGTTCAGCAAACGTGTGTATTACAGCCAGTTCTCGTTTAGTGCCCTTATAATGTGTGTGAGAAATGGTAAAGTCGGTCTTTTTTAAAGGGAAGGTAAAAAATTAACCTCTTCCGTCTTTCTCTTCTTATTTCTCTTTTCTCATATTCTTGAAACGTATCTGTAAGCACCAGAAACTCGATAAAGCGGTAAGGACGTAGCGAATCTGCAAATGTTTCGTCATCAGTTATAGCTATTTGTATATTCCATTCTTTAACTTTGTACAGTCCGTGTTTCTAGACTTGGCCGCTCTCAACAGAATGCGCAGTGGATTTTGTCGACTGTACTTACTGAGATAAGGCCGCGCCATAGCTCAGGCGGTTAGTCGCTGGTTTCCCACTGCGATGGCCCGGGTTCGATCCCGGGTCTGGTCAAGTGGGATTTGTGGTGGACAAAGTGGCGCTGGGGCAGGTTTTCTCAGAGTACTTCGGTTTCCCCTGCCAATCTTCATTCCACCAATTGCTCCACAATCACTCTCACCTATCATCTGGGGCTGGTACAGTAGGCCAGAGGTGGCAGCAGTACAAGGGACTTAAACCCACCCCACTAACAATAAAAAATACTGAGATAAGGATTGCTGATATTGTAAGGCTTATAACGTTTCCTTAGTTACAGTGTTCCACCCTACCTTCATCCCAAATTGCAGTTGTGACCACTTCCCTACAACCTGCTGCCACAATTGTGACTTTTCCTTACGCGCATTCCAGAGGCCAGACACAAAACACGGCTGGTAGCAATGTGGACCCTTCCCTGGTTGTTCATCCAGTTTCGTAAATGAATACAAAATGACAACGAAGTCGGTACCCAGTGGTTCCGAAGTACACCTGAATTGAAACTGGTATTATAACAACGCAACGTCATTTTATTCCCTACGTTGGGGGATCAGTCCCTCTAGTCTATTCCAACTCAAAATTAATCTAAAACAATACATATTACAGATAATTGGTAGGTCTCATTGGATGGGGGATCAGTCCGTTGGAGGGCCGGTACCTGTACAGTGCTATATGCCTATAGTTTGATTCGAACCCACGATCCCAGTGTTTGAGCGGACGAAGATATTACCTCCATCCTCATGGTTGAAAATGAAGTAAAGTAAGAAATAAAAAGTAAGCAGGAGTCGAGCAGAAGTATAGGCGACACGTTTTTCCGAAACGTCAATGGACTTCTACCGAACTACTCGTAGTTACAAGTCAGAAGATCGTACCTTTAATAGTCACCGCTGTGAGAACCTGAAATTGTAAAAATCTAGCAAATAACTTCTTAAAGCTAACGGCGATTGAAACATTTGTGCAGGAAATAGTGATTGCAACCCTAATGAAGGATCGCTTGCAGCTTTCCGGTTAGGAATTGCATTCGAATGAGAATATTACTAATGAACACGAAGCAAACTGTAAACGCGATTTTCCAGGTAATGATCAAATTAAACAGACGCGGCCGACATACTTTGGCCATTGCAGACATTCCTATTGTTCATCAAAACATCAAAGTGTGGCAAGTGCCCGGGTATCCGTTTGTTCAGTTGGTTATATGACTACGTTCCATCAAATGTTATTTAGCATAGTTTGACAGACAGGAGTTGGAATACTAAAGGCTAGGCTATTGGAATGGAGATGAAAACCACAACAGCCTATTTTCATACTAGGGAAACCCAGTAAACCCGCAGCGATTCGTAATAACTATTACCACTGTGAACGAGATTCAAATGTGGTAGGCATGGGCGCCGTTATGGGGAAAGGGGGCAAGCCAGAGTTTGATTCCCTCTTTAAAAAAAAAAAGATAAGTATTCAAGAGTAAAAGAAATATACCAAATAATAATATCGAAGATTAAAAGTATTTTTTTTTAAATATAATTCACTTATCCTGAATTCTCTAGTGTTATAAGTAAACATGGTATTAAACGGTTTAAATTGAATTTTGTAAGCAGTTTTTTTTTATTTCCTCCAGTTTCGGAAGACTGGCTGGCCTCTGTTGTACAAATCATGGCTGTGACCATATTGCTAGTTACACGTTTGGTAACACAGAAGGGATATAAATTAAGTCGTAGCATGGCCGCGCCATAGCTCAAGCGGTTAGTCGCTGGTTTCCCACCGCGGCGGCCCGGGTTCGATCCCGAGTCTGTTCAAGTGGGATTTGTGGTGGACAAAGTGGCTCTGGGGCGGGCTTTCTCCAAGTACTTCGGTTTCCCTTGCCAATCTTCATTCCAGCAAATTCTCCATCATCATAATCACGCGAGGCAGGCTACAATAGGCCAATCTGTGCCCGCCGTGCCGAGTGGACCCAGTTGGACTCCACCCCCCACTAAGCGAATTAAAAAAACAATTAAGTCGTAGTATTCGTTTTATCCCTTGCAAGGCGTCCAAACTCTTCCGCAATTAAGGTTTTTTTTATTAGGATCATTTAAAAATTGCCGAGACTGAGCACATTAGGACGTAACAGGTTTGGATAAGAAGTGAAGACGCTACGGTTTCAGTATTTTATCTGTTTGACGCAATCATATAGAGACAAGAGAGGAGAGAGAGGGTGCAGTAGTGAGTGACACGTAGTTAAAAGGAGGGACATAAAATTATTCCTACTTTGAAGGTTCCCACTCGATGTCCGCTCGTCTTTCTGGCAGTGGAATGTTTCAGAGAGAGTACACAGCAGGTATGAAGTTTATACGAGTAATACTTAAAAAGGAAATCGACTCCTAGTGCAGAGAAAACGCACTTCATATACATTCTAAAAACGAACTCGCTATTGCACTTGAAGGAAATGAACACTCTGTATTGTGAGAATCATACGGAACTCGGAGGAAGGTTATTTTTTGGCTATTAAAGGAGGTGATACATACAGTAAAAGTTACCCCTGTAACAGGCCGTGGAAACCCATAGGGTTGTGAGACGTCGAGGCTCCCACATTTTCTAGACAGCCGGCTCGGAGATGACGGTTACATTGTGAGCCTTACGCACCGGCCGGCTGCAATTTACTCCCCAGGTTCTCATTTCTGTTACTTGTTGAGTCTACCCTGGGACCTTAGTGCGATTGGAAGGATTAAATCAATTGAAAACACAGTGGCATCACGAATCGAACTCGTGACCTTCCGGCTCGTAGCACGGTGCCTCAACCGAATACTCTATCGCGTGCTCCGGTACATACAGTAGCCACTGTCTTTAAAGAAATGAAAAAGGGGTAGCTTTAAGGACAAACAGTCTTTTCCGGGGGTTAGACTGAACTCTGCCAGCACACGAGGCATCTCCTCAGTGTTCAGAATGCAAAATAATTATAGGACACTATATGACAGGTGATGGCTTTATTAAATTACAGCACACAGTTAACATATCGCACATCGGCAAAAGTAGTGGTAACCGTAAAAAATTAATTTTCCACTTAATTCCCGAGAGGATCTTCTTGTAAGGCTTGCTGTCATCCCGCAGTACAGACATGGAAATTATTAGATGGCAAAAGTGTTGTTATACAACCTGATGGTTACTGGAAAACGATATTTTTTAGACCTAGACGTAAATGGGAGGAGAATATTAAAATGAATATTAGAGAAATAGGATGAAGTAGGACTGGATTCATGTGGCTCATGATAGGGACCAGTAGTGGGCTCTTGTAAGCACAATAATGAACCACGGGATTCCGTAACATGCTGGTGGTCAACTCTCAGTTTGTGAAGGAGGACTTAGCTCCATATAGTTATTTAGTTCAGTTAGTTGTGTTAATACCTTTTGTCTTTCCGTCTGCTTTCTAAAAACATAACAATTATAATAGAAAAGAACTATAATTCTGTCAGGATCGCCTCTGTGGTCTAGTGGTCATAGTTCCTTGTTACAGATCCAGAGGGCCTGGGTTCGATTCCCGGCGCTACCATATTTTCTGAGAAGTAGTGGGTCTGGAACGGGGTCCACTCAGCCTCATGAAGATAACTGAGGAGCAACTTGAAATGAAAAGTAGTGGCTCTGGTCTAGAAAACCGAAGATAACGGCCTTGGGGATTCGTCGCGCCGACCACGCGACACCCTCTATCGGCCAAAGTTGGCACCAAGTTCGCCGACAAGCGGCGGTCGCTCGGTCGTTATAGTTCGCTTGCGTACTAAAGCCACGGAGTTTAGGTTAGTTTATAATTTTATCAGTGGTTCTGTATGGGTGTGAAACTTCGGAGGAACAGAGACTGAGTGTCTATGAGATCAGGGTCCTGAGGAAAGTATTTGCACCGAAGAGAGATGAAGTGATGGGAGGTTGGAAAAAACTGCGTAATGAGTAACTACATAAATTGTATTATTCGCCAGGTATAATTAGAATGATCAAGTCAAGGCGGATGAAATGGGTATGGTATGTAGCACGAATGAGGCGAAGAGGAATGCATATAAGATAGTGTTGGGAAAGCCAGAAGGAAAGAGACCATCAGGCAGACCAAGACGTGACAAGGGTAATATTAAAATGGTTCTTGGAGATGTAGTATAAGGTGGTATGGACTGCATTGATCTGTATCATGATAAGGAATAGCGAAAGGCTGTTATGAACACGTTAAAAGACCTTCGGATTCCATAAAATATTAGGATTTTCTCGAATAGCTGCGTGACTGGGGGCTGATCAAGAAGGGCTGAGCTCCGCGAAGTTCTGTTAGTTAATGCTATGGCTGGAGCGCAGCATGGCTGTTGTTGCCTGACAGTTTTATCATTGGGTTCTTGCAACGGGACTTCGTTGAACTTAAGGCACCGAAATCGTGGTATGTGATTGTCCTGTATTTCTCCGTTTTCCCGGAATCACCACCAGCGAATCTCGAAAGACCATCAAACATCTGTGCAGCTACACAGAATAAACAAGTTACGAAATGCACCCACAGCATAAAAATTCTGTCACGTTAGGTTACGCCTGTTCAGTTATCTCTAGAAACATTTGGGAAATGTGCAGGACATGAAACGCGTGTTTCGTTTATCTTTTCAACGTTTGTTTGCATTCCATCTCAGTGAATATTTAGTGAGCTATTTCTGTATGGGCGTTGAAACCCGGGCAGATCTTCATGTAAATTTCCTGAGTTTAACCAAAATTGGAACGTTGGGACAAATTTTATTAAAACCCGGAAATATCAGATTTCACGAAAGCAAACCGCTCAACAGATCTGGAGTTGTTTCGTGTTTACAGGCAGATAAAGGGAGCTGCTTCAACAGACGCTTCCCACAGATACGGAGGCATCATAATGCCGTTGGCAGACAACAGCTCCATAGTGTACGTGCTTTAAATGGCCAGCACACACAAGCAAGCAAAAAAGAAAATTGTTTATAGTTTTTTTTAGTGTGGGGTGAGACTTGAGTCCACTTGGTACTCTGGTCACTAATTTGTCCATTATACCAGCCCCGGATGATAGATGAGTATGGAGTATTTGGAGGAATAAGAATTGGCAGGGAAAACCGAAGAACTTGGAGAAAACGTGCCCCAGAGCTACTTTGCTCACCATAAATCCACATGACCTGGACGCGAACCCGGGTCGCCGCGGTGGGACACCGACTACTAAGCGCTTGAGCTATGGCAGACTAACTAACTAACTAACTAACCAACCAACCAACCAACCAACCAACCAACCAACCAACCAACTAAATAACTAATTGTCTGACTGAGGAACCAACCGTCTAATTAACAACCAAATAACTAACCAGTCAACTTAATAACTAACCAAGTAACAAAAGCTAACCAACTGAGTAACTCCATGTAACGGAGTCCTTCAGGAGCAAACAATTGCTCAGCCGCACAAATTTCTAACATTTTACGGAACCCGAAGGTTCATTGCCGTGTTCAGAAGAACCCGGCCACTGGTCCCCTTCCTGAACCAGATGAATCCAGATAAACCTCTGTGATATTTAACTAAGGTCCCATTACTGGCCGCGCCATAGCTCAAGCAGTTAGTCGCTGGCTTCCCACCGCGGCGGCCCGGGTTCGATCCCGGGTCTGGTCAAGTGGGATTTGTGGTAGACAAAGTGGCGCTGGGGCGGGTTTTCTCCGAGTACTTCGGTTTCCCCTGCCAATCTTCATTCCACCAATTGCTCCACAATCATCCTCACCTATCATCTGGGGCTGGTACAATAGGCCAGAAGTGGCCGCAGTACAAGGGACTTAGTCCCACCCCACTAGCAATAAAGAAAAGTCCATTACTTTAAAATAAAAATAGAGCCTGATTGTATTTCTAATGGAATACTTCAACAGATTGCTGGCTTTTAGGAAGTGACGCCGTGCAGTTTTGTAAAAAGAGGAACATTATGCCATAACCTTAAAAATGGGAGGTATCAGTGTGTAAAACGAGGTTTCGAGTGCATTGTGGTATACTTCCACTACGTCTTCATTTTATGATGCGTAATTATGAAGACGAAAAACATAACTTTTTGTGAACACTGTAGCTATCCCGAGACTTTGAGCTCAATACTGGGTATCTCTGCATTATTTGGCCTAATGTACCTGGAAGAGAATTCTCGGTCGCTCTGTACTTCCTACAGAATCCCCATCAGTTGCCGCAGGGTGTACTAAAGAAGGGTTGCTCCTAAATGACGTCCTTAGCGTCACCATTACTTGACGAGTTTTCGGTGCAAAGGTTTTTAGGTCCTGCCACAACGTTAGAGATAGGAAACTTTGTGTAATGTGGCGCTACATGGAAGAAATAAACGGAGGCCGCATGTGTTGAATCACTTTTTTTCTTCATTTTCAAGAATATCTATGAAAACACTTTGTGTTCCTTGATGTCTTCAAAGAATTGCTGGCAACTGGTTCGCTCTTGTATGGTCTCACTATCCAGAGAAATTTATTTAAAACAAGTTAGAGATACAGCGAAAAGGGGAAGGAAAGTGAAGAAAGCAATCTTCTGGAATATGGCGCCGTTTAGATATTGTGTTAACCGACATTTCGGAGGAACCTATCGCCTCTATCTTCAGGGTAGAAAAAGAAAATAAAAGAAGAAACTCTGCGAGCGAGGAACCAGCGCGAGCAGGTTCTCACTGGTGCACTCTGTGAACACCTGCTCGTGCTGGTTCCTCGCTCGCAGAGTTTCTTCTCTTTTTTCTTCTACCCTGAAGATGGAGGCGATACTTTCCTCCGAAATGTCGATGAACACAGTATCTACACGGCGTCATATCCCTGAAGACTGCTTTCTTCATAATCACCGCCGGCAAAACCTCAAATCTTACATGGTAAGGAAAGTGAATTATTTTTCGAAATTACTGGTTTTTGGACTGTGTCCATCTTCCTGTATGCTAAAGAACAGCAGTGACTGTGGTGAGTTCTTTTTAACGGACGCAACAAAGTGTCTCCCAGCCCCTCATCCGAGGACCGAAATATATCAAGTTTCTGAAATATTGTGTTCTGCAGTATTCTTTGACCGCCTCTTTGGTCTAATGGTCAGATTTTCTGGTTGCAGATCTAGAGATCCCGGGTTCGATTCCCGGCACTACCAGATTTTCTTAGAAGTAGTGGATCTGGAACGGGGTCCACTCAGGCTCGTGAGAATAATGGAGGAGCTACCTGAATGGAAAAGTAGCGGCTCCGGTATAGAAAACCGAGATTAACGGCCGTGGGAATCCGTTGCGCTGACCACGCGACACCATCCATCCACTAATGTTGGCATTAACTTCGCCGACAAGCGGCGGTAGCTCGGTCGATATAGTTCATTTGTGGACTAAAAGCCACGGAGTTGTAGTGTTCTTTAGAATAAGGGACGATGGACAGATCTAAGAAAAAACAGTAATCCCGTGTCATACACCATCGTTAGAACCCTATGGATTTTTTTTTGGATTATTCTTTGTCGAATAGAGATTATATACAACTGGATGCAAACTGAAAGTATTACTGTATAATTTGACTAAATATAGGCTCACTCGTATCACAGATTTTTTCGTCCGAAATCTGAGCTTTATACACAATATTCCAATACGCTTATGAAATTGGACTGGTTACAGCGAAGCAATAGAGTATTGCATATGTAGTTATTAATTCAGAGACATTCCATTGCGAAAAGTACGTACAAAGTAGTACTAACCGTACACTGTACTTAACAAGAAGTTGTGGGAAGAACTAGTCGCCTATTTTCCTTTGACAAAACACGGACTTCATAGAAGTCACATACAACAGTTCCGTATATTCTTACGTTTGTATTCATTGTAACAGTAGTGTTTTCCGAACCGTTCCCGGAAACGATAGGGAAAGGTACACATACAAAGGCACAGACAGCAAGGTGGTAGCATACGCCCACTTCTCTTTTTTAAAACAAGGAAAATGAAAAGTATGAAATTAAAGAATTTCTTATCATCGAATTGTTTAGTATTAACATGCTACATGAACATAATTTATATAGTATACCATAAACGAGCGAGCAATCTTTTTTTCTGGGTATCGTGTCTATTCTGCCAGTATAAATAATATTTTGATATAGATATGTAAAGTATAGTTAACATTTTTTTATCTTTGTGTCACTCGTAGGAGATACCGTTATACGTCTGCCTCGACGTATGTTTCGGTAACACGTAAGACTGCAAAGTAATACGGGAGAAAGCAGGCGAAGGTAATAGGAAGAAAGTTCATATAACATATTGTGGGGTATAGACCGTTGCTAAGTGGTGACCCTTTAAACAACTGCCGTTGCTATGTAACGCTCCTAACATACTCGTACACGCAAGCAAGAATAGAATAACGGGGTTATGCAACCCGTTTCTAAGCAATGGCTCGGTAAACACTTTCCCGCAGAAACGAAGGTACAACAATTGAAGAGCGGTGTTTTTTATGTAGTCTGCGCCGTGACTGTTGCCATGCAACGGCTCGGTAAACACGTCTCCTCAACATTAGAGTGGCTGTGTTTTGTTCGTCCTCCGTGCCGAGAGGTTATAAAAAGAACAAAGAACAACAAGATCGTTTAAGTCAGTCAAGTTTCGAGACGACAACCTCTCAGAATATGAGCTTGGGAGCATTCTAGTTGAATTGAATTTCTGAGCACAGTTCAGCTGAGAGTTTGAAAGTCCTGTTGTGTAGAGAAGACTTTATGTGTGCTATAGTACAGTGATATTTGGAGTGTTTGATTAAGTGAGACTATTATAGTTCCTATGTTAACATCCTTTTCAAGGAAAGGGTAGTGGAGACTGTAATAGACTGAGGACACTAGTGGATGTAACAGTGAACTCTAAAGTGTGAAACCAGCGGTGGTGCTCTGTTACTTGTGGTTACAAGGTGAGTGTATAAGCGGCCAATAAATCGAGTCACCAGCCCAAACCCCGTTTACAGTCACTCAAAATCGTGAAAATATTATAAGATTTCCCGTTGAATTGTCAAGGAGTGTTAGTTTGTTGCGTATAACGGAATTCCCTGTATTGTGATAGCAGTCACCGTACATCCATGGCAACACTTCATGTCACTTTTTTTATTGCTAGTGGGGTGGAAGAGCAGTTGGTGGAATGAAGATTGGCAGGGGAAACCGAAGTACTCGGAGATACCTGTCTCAGCGCCACTTTGTCCCCCACAAATCCCACTTGACCAGACCCGGGATCGAACCCGGGCCGCCGCGGTAGGAAGCCAGTGACTAACCGCTCGAGTTATGGCGCGGCCTTCATATAACTTACTATATAAAGTAACAATTCATCTCGAGCTCTGAAACGCCTGTTTTTTTTACTCCGCCCTTCCTCTCCTCTTCCTAATCCACGTTGGTACGTTTCGATTCTGGAGATCCCAGTAAAGGGTTTGTCTGGAGTGGTGTTGCTAGGATAGTTATCACTAGGAGAAAATCTCACCCTCCCTCCCAGTTTCGATTCTCCTCGAAGCCTCCCATTTCCTCTCTAATATCTGCCACAGAAATCTCATGCCAGAGTTTGCATCCACGTAGCAGCCAAGTTACCAAACAGTGGCACCTTGCCAGTGGCGAATTGTAAGAGAGACGCGGAAATGAACACGGTCTAGGACTGTGATGGTAGCTTTGGTATTTCACGGTTTATACAGCATGTAAATATGCGTTAGTTCTGGATATGGTACCGTACGAGCACAATCAGGTTTAAAAAAATGACGTCTAAAAAAAATGGAAGTCGAGTTTTACTCTCAGCTCTTTTATAAGCCTATTTTCCTAATTTTATCACTTTGCTCATTGTCTGCGTGTCCCTCCCCCAGATTTGTGTTAAGAATATTATACGATTACTTTGCTGTCCGTGTGCCTGTGTATCCTCCATTTTTTTCTATGCAATCTTTATCGTATCAAAGTAGCCTATTAGTTATTCCCTGAACTCCTTGTCCTTTATTAAATTTTATAACAGTGGACCAGCCATTCTTCAGCATCTAGAGGTTCAAACTGGATATACGATTTTACAGCCTCAGTTTCATATCGATTAAATTAGTTCCGGTTCGAAGACTCTTAATAACAAGTAGGCCTATATAAAGGCTACTTTTAAAATGATTGTAAAAGATCGTGTTTTTTTTTTCTTGGCACTACAGCCCCAGTGGGCCTAGGCCTACCTCCATGAACTTCTCCGTTCACTTCGGTTTTTCTAGATCTTACACATTCGGTAGGACTCCTTGGGCTGGTGATCAGCTCGTCGCAAAAGAGATCATGTACTCTAGTTAATAAGATGACAACAATCTTTCCTGAACTTCAAAATTAAAAGTAATTTATGGAAAATTTCATAATTTAAACATAGAAAATTACAAAGTAACTGTACCAGTCGAATTCCGTTTCATCTGAGAAGTTTACCTGTGGCGGTTAAATGGTATAAGCTTCTTATCCTGAAATTCACTAAAATGAGTCAGTGCTAAGCACCGGTTACTGTAATAGTAACTGTGGTGGCCCTCTGTGACATGTCGCCTGGTTCGAACCCATGCTCCCCACTAAAAAAGTCGTTACTGAAAATGGTGTGAGGTTACGATTTATATTGTTTTGTTGGACTATTACACCATGTGATATCTTAGTTGGGTATAAAATTTTCGCAAGAAAATGCTGTCTACTTCCTCAGAGCAGGAATGGAGATGGAAGAATTATGTTCCTCAAAGATACTACGATACTACTACGTAGAAACGAATTAATAGAGTACAATTGTATTAACCTAGAAGAGTGCAGCATGAAACTTCCAGCACGGTTCAGCTGACGGCAAGGATAAGTGGTGTGAAGGTGAGCAGCCATTGATGGCGATGTGAAGGTATCGCATGTTCTTAAAAGTAAAACTTACTTTCAAGTTGTACTCGCTAAGGCGGGATCCGGGATAGCGTAGTCGGTATAGCGACTGGCTATTGGCTGGACGACCGAGGGATCGGAGTTCGAGTCCCGGTAGGATCAAGAATTTTCAGTTATCCAATCATCCAGACCGGCTCTGGGTTCCACTCGACCTCCTATACCATGGGTACCGCGGGCTCTTTCCCGGGAGTGAAGCTGACCACTCACTTGCAACTAGTGCCGAGGTCAAGAAAACGTGGATTTATACATCCACTCTCTCATACGTCTTCATGGCGTAATGCTTAATTAGTTAAGCACAGGGACAACTTTACTTGCTCTTAAATTATTTTTGAGAAAAGGGTCATCAGGAGAATATTTAGACCAAAGAGCGCCCGGGTTCGATCCCGGGTCTGGTCAAGTGGGATTTGTGGTGGACAAAGTGGCGCTGGGGCAGGTTTTCTCCGAGTACTTCGGTTTCCCCTGCCAATCTTCATTCCGCCAATTGCTCCACAATCACCCTCACCTATCATCTGGGGCTGGTACAATAGACCAGAAGTGGCCGCAGTACAAGGGACTTAGTCCCACCCCACTAGCAATAAAAAAATAGAAAATAGACCAAAGAGCGATGAAATAACAAGAGGTTGGAGAAAACTACATACTGAGGAGCTTCATAATTTGTACTCTGCGCAAAATTTAATTGGAATGACCAAACTAAGGAGAGTCATATGGGCAGGACATGTAGGACGCATGGGGAAGAAGAATGCATGCAGGGTTTTGGTGAGAAAGCCTGAAGGAAAGAGACCACTTGGAAGAATCAGTCGTAAATGGAAGGATGATATTAAGATGAATCTTAGAGAAGTACGATGGGTTGATATGGACTGGATACATCTGGCTGAGGATAGGGACCACTGACGGGCCATTTAGAAAAAGGTAATGAACCTTAGGATTCCGTAAAATATAGTGAAATTCTTGAGTAACTGAGTGAAGTATCTTCTCAAGAAGAACTCCACTTCACGGATTTAGTTAGTTATTTGAGTGTTTAAATCTACTATCATATTTCTTTGCTTCATTAGCGTCGTCTTGCCTCTTCCAGTATTCTTCATAAAGGAGAACTTGCTGATAATCCTTTTCATCATTTGCAGCAGTTGTAGCTTAACATTGCCTTGATCGCCTGTGGAAACAGTCAAGGCAATTGTTACAATCTTTTCTCAAGACCAAAAGCTTGAATCCTGTCCTCCCGTAGCCTCTTTTCGCTCTTTATAATCCTCTGAGTGTCATCCACTTCGTCCAAGCCCGAGGCGAAACTGCAACTCCAAAATGAGCTTTCCATCCACTCGAAGTTGAATCACACCCCCCCCCTTACTTTCTTCCCCGCCCATTCTCTGGTTTTTCCTTCTCAATATCCTCCACACTCACCCCGAAGCAGCTTTCAGCTTTACTCTCTGAAGTGATAGAAGCGAATAATATCTCAGAACACACTCTACTCATTGTGGGACTTTCATCCCTCTCTCTCCTCCTGTTCTCTCATTTTCTCACTATCTCTTTTGATACCATTTAAGACTACATTAGAAGAATCTTTACCTTCTCTGCCTCTCTTTTTCCTGCTCTACTGTGACGGAAACTTTCTCATATTTTTCCGCTTCGTGATCTTGACTCTCATTCCAACCCTAACCCTCCCCCCGTCCTTCGTTTCCCCACAAACTCCCCTTTTTAAATCAGGCCCCTTCATCGAATGCGTGACTCCAATTTGTTTCTTTTTCTCCGTTTTCCATAAATGTTCTCTTTCTGTCCTTTCCCACCACCTTCGATATTCAGATTCATTCAACGTTCCCAAAGATTTCATCAAGAGCACCTACCCAAATGCGACTTAAAAATCCGTAAAGTATATGTTGTTCCGATTATGTTTGTTCCACTAGCTTATCTCGGTTTGTGTCTGTTTTTCATGTCATTGTCTGTGAGAAATCTGAAAGCGCATAGCATTTTATTGCACGAGGTCCGGAATTCTCATGGTGCTGAGTATCCAAATTTCAGTCTTCTGGGAAATTACGCAGTGTGTATTTTCTGTGTGGCTTATTTCACGACGTTATCAGTAGCTGGACTACACATTGTCGAACAGTAAGCTGACAGACGAATAGAGAATTGTAAAGAATTTGGTAGGAAGCTTTCTAGCATTTTCATGTAGAGATTGAGGAAAACCACGAAAAACTTGAATCTTGATAGCTGATGCCCTTACCAAGACTCGAACATAGCCCAAAATACGACTTTAGCCAAACAGCACAGTCGTAACACAGTACGATTTGGGAGATATATACCGACGTTTCAGAGTAACATGCCGTCTTGATATTCAGGATAGTCGTAGCGTTGTAAGCAACTTGTTGCGTCAGGAATGCAATCCTCATGTTCTTCCCACAGGACCTTTGTTCACACATGTAATACCAAAACAGTAAGAAATTACATACTTGCATTTTGAGCCGAAACCTTTTTATAACTGAAGGCCCCATATCATTATAAATATCTAAAATTCAACATGTGCCAATGTGGAGGCGTGTTAGAATACCTCCACCGTAGCCCCACGAGTCATAGAAGGCGACGAAAAAGGAACCCGGTGGCTGGGAGTATAACTGGGCCACCCTGTCACTGGGAGAGAGACCTTGTCCTCCAGCTTGCATGTTGGACACAAGGCTGACTATCTTGCTATGTTACACAATTATTGTTACGAAATCCAAAGAAGTGAAAACCAGGATGCAATATGACAGAATATTCTAAGGGAGGCTGTGCCCCCCCACCCAAAAAAAGGGCCATTTTACTAATGATGATGATAATTCAGCATTTCAAGTCTGTGCTTCAGGTGTTGAGTTCTGAAGGCGGTGATCGTGACTATGTGGGATATGAAGCCGCACAAGTAACTGTGTTGGGTAAAGGAAAGAGCAAAGGACAAGGCATTACTTCTTCCGTGGCTCCTGTTAGCTCTCTCATAGCCCCATGCAGACAGTACTCGAACCCTCTTTGGGCTCGTCGCAGTTCCCTTTTCGACCCTATCAGGCCTGATTTTCTAAGAGCGATTCACTCTTCTTATTGCGTGTTATTGCTAATTTCTTGATTGGCTTACGTTTATACCCTGAATATGGAAGCGATATGTTCCACCGAAACATCGATGAATTTCTATCGAACTACGCAACGTTACAACCCAGAAGATCGTACTCATGTTTTTAGGCGTGACAACGGTTCGATTCAGGAAATTAAAGAGGGTAAATTGTTCAGCAAGAGCTGGGGTAGGTCAGTCGGTTTAGCGACGAACTACGCGCTGGACAGTCGGGGTTCTATTCCCGGCAGGAGCAGGAGGTTATTCTCTTCTCTACAGCGTCCACATCGGCTTTGGAATCTACCCAGGCTCTTATATATATGATACTGGGGCACCTTCCCCGCGTTAAAGTAGCCTGAGCATAAAGCTGACCACCCATCTGCATCAAGTGCCGAGGTCAAGAATGATGGAGTTGTACCTCCACTCTTCCATGACATGGTGTTTAATTTAATTAAGCAAAGGGGCAACTTTGCTCTCCAATGTGTGCTGCACCCCTCTTGTGGCCAGTGTTTACTGCGATCACTGTGTTCGTGAAGACAGGCTGAAAAGAGAAGACAGAAATTATTCATGGCATCGTCTCTCTAACGCCCACCCTCTCGTTCCGTACAGGAACAGAACGTGCAGTGGAAAGTCGTTTTCACATCTTGATGTCAGCTGTTGCCTTTCCGTCATCCAGACATTCGGCTGGGCTTTAACAATGGGTGGAGGCTAGCCAAGTTGTCTTCTTCTACAAAAGTTTAATTCGCTTCCACCCCTATGCCCACATCCACCATCATCTCTTCGCTTCGTTCCTTTTTAAGTTTGTTTTTGAAACGTCATGAAAGTTTCCTCTAAAAATTCCAACAGAATAGTGTTCTTCTGTAGCTTATCTGGAGCTCTCATTGTCTTAGAGAAATTTATATCCCCAATTTATGGGTAATCTGTAGCTAAAAGGTACTGTTGGGCCTTGTTTTACAGTTTATACGTGGGATTAGATGACTTGTTTTCACATTTAAAAACTATTTTATTTTAGATAAAATTATAAGTAAAATAGAAGGAAAAATATAAAGTTATCCCTGTAACAGGCCGTGAGACGTTGAGGCTCCCTTGTTATCTAGACAATCGGCTCACACATGGTGTTGAAGTTACCAACCTTACGCGCTGGCCGCCCTTTGCCCCCAGGAAGATTTCTGGTATTCATTTATCTTAGAAGCTGAGTTGACCCCAGGGTCACAGTGCGGCCGTAACGATTAGGTGAACTGAAAAATCTAATAACTTAATCGGGAATCGAACCTGCGACATTCCGACTTGTAGCATAGTGCTCAAATTATAAGTAATATAGTTGGATTTTGCGTTTTCATAGCTGTGACTGTGAATATTATTATCTTCTTGGATAATATGTCGTCTAGACCGGCAGAATTTCACCGACGTTTCAGAGGACTGTACGGGTTTTATCATCAATGTCGAAGATTAAACGAAGCGAGCAACCAGTAAGTCACAGACGGCAAGAAGACATTACTTGCTGCTTATTTCTTGCTGACGATAATTAACTCCATGCAGCAGAATATTTCTTGAGTAGCCCATAATAGCTCAGATTTACATTAAATTCCCCATCCTTTTATGAAATTGGAATGTTTGTTAAGAATTGCTACAACAGCCCACTGTTGAATGCTATCTTGCTACAGTTACATCCACTAGAGCCTACAGACTTTCGTAAATATTGTATAAGATCCGTTATAATATTGTCACATGACGCCCGAAATCCGGAATAGTGAAGTCAGAATAAAGGTTCATTGCCAAGAAATGACTCTGTAAACACATTCCCGCGGCAACGAATAGGCAATCAATAATTGAGTAACTTCCGTTGCAATGCAACGTCGATGTAAATACACCTTTTCAATAATAGAGAGGTTGTGTTTTCTGCGTGGTCCATGCGAAGTAGTTATAAAGAAGAGTTTGAGAAGCAGTAGTCGAGTTGAGTCGAATAGAGTTTCGAGAGGCCAGCCTGGCGGGGCATCACCTTGGAAGCATACAAATTGAATTGAGCCGAGTTGCAGTTGCAAAACAATGACAAGAAAGGAATTAGGCTGTGAAAAGCAGACTTCTTGTTTGAATTGAAGTTTCAGTGAGATTGTTATAAATCCTTTGCCAGGATACGACTAGTGAAGACTGAGAACCTTAGTCCGCGTGTAACGGTGGACTGGAAAGTGTGCAGATCTGCGATAGAGATTTAATTGCCTGTAGTCCCGAGTTCTGTGTATAAGGTGTAAATAAATCAATTATCCAATCCAGAACTCGTCTTATAAGTCACACACAACCCCTACACTTGACAATATTATCCTCCCATCTACATGTAGGTATCTGAATTTGTCTCGTCATGACACCCCGTGTGGAGGCGGGGTCGAATACCTCGACCGTGACCCTGCGAGTCGTAGGAGGCGACGAAAAAGGAAGTCTCAAATGTGAGACAGTAAAATATAGTCGCAAGTCCCAAGGGACTAGGACCCGAGAAACACTGCGCTGGCAAGGACTAGCAGCATATGCAAAAGACAGACCCGTCCTCTCGTCAGAGAGGGCGCCCCACAGAAACAAGACGGTAACAGTCGAGGAGCAATAAATATCTGGTCATGAGCCTCAGGAGGGTGCTCGATACCAAGACTTACTGACTGACTGTCCGTCAGCCGCAATGTGACTTGGACTTGGACGTGGACCGTTCAAGGTGAAGCCCGACACAGAAAATATAAGAGGCTTAAACTTGGCGGCGGTCAGGCATACGCCCGTTCAAGTGACTAGGCTACTGTGGTAGCGAATACTGCTAGAAATGGGGCATAATCTGCTGTACTGAGCCTGGATTGACAGAGACCTTGTATATATTGTACATAGAAATAGGAATTAGGATTAAATTGTAAATATATGTAAATACTGACAGTGGACTTACTAACACAGACTATGACTGACAAATGACAAACCCGAGCTCTCGTCAGAGAAGGCGCCCCAAATGAACAGGACAGTAACTTTCATATAAAAAAAATCTGGTCATGAGCCCCAGTTGGGGCTCGACACCAAGACAGACAGACAGACAGACAGACTGACCGTCAGTCGCAATGTGACTTTGACTTTGACTTGTAAGCTGTGCAGTGGAAGTCTAGCAGCCGCCGAAGCCAGTTACTAGAGAGGGAGTTACTAGTATCCAGTATTCAGTATGAGTTGAAGTCGAGCAGCTACGAGTTGAGTTGTATCGAGTGAATGGCAGTGACTCCAGCAGGAGAAGTAATTGTGATACTGAAGCTTGCAGTAATTGTACAAGTGTAAGATCGAATGTGGAATAAATTCGCTAGATCCAAAACGGCGTGAAGTTATTTGTCGCGTGACATACCCAACACGTGACAGTATAGTATAATTTCTGGGTCTAAAAGAGACCCACAACTTTCAGCAATTTAGTTTAATTTTTCCCCAGAGGAACACCAAAATCCTAATATTCTATTGTTTCCCCTCAGTTCTCCAGGGATAAAATATAGTAAAGGAATAGGGGAGAAGTGTGTAAGTTGCCCACAATTGAATTTCTAGTAGACAAGGTCTTGGTTCCTTCTCCCACCCTTGTCATCACTCTTGTAACATTACAGGCCCTTGGACCCCCTTCTTGCTATTTGTAATATGGAAATGCTGTCTGAACGAAGGATCGGAAGACACAATTTACATAATTTTAGATCCGACAATGTCTGCATTTATTTCAAGCCCCTGAAAGAATACTTTGTCAAATGTTAGAATAATCGGTGGAAATTGGAAATAACGTGGAAGGAAGTGGCCGTGGCCTAATTTCAAATACTTCCCAACATTTGACTCTACTGAAGGAACCAAGGATGTGTGCAGGATATCCACTAAGTTTGGAACCATAGGCCGTAGGGTATTGAAGAGCGAGTTCTCACTTCACGCATCGAGATCACAACACATGCAATTCAACGCGTTCTCTAAAGGCTCGTCCACATTACTCGTGCTCGTGCGTCAGAAGCTTACTGCTGCCGGAAGATCAGGATCTGGAGCTGAGGAAGTGGACGCCCAAACTGGTTTGCATACAAAGCCTTCGCATTTCTTCACAACAGATATCGGCTCCAGATCCTGATTTTCGGGCAGCAGTAAGCTTCTGACGCACGAGCACGAGTAATGTGGACGAGCCTTTAGACTGGTAAGAATGTTTGCGTGTTTATCTCTACATGAATTGTTGATATATGTATATATATACTCTAATAACCGTGTTAAAAATTCGTAATTGCTCATGTTTCCAAACTTATGGGGCGCCCTGTACAGTGGCATTAAGAAATGTTTTCATTCCGAAGAATATTTTATTCATATGTATATCATTAATTTAAAACCCATGGCTGTGTGGAATTAAACGTAATGAAGTCTTGAATGTTTAATGAAAATGTGGGACACACATTTGTTCGTTACTGGTAAGTGAATTTTAATTGGATAATGCAGAGATTTTGAAACTCTGTGATGCCGCAACCCTCTAAAATTATAATTTAGGCGAAACTCCATCACTGCCAGCGAGCGAAAATTACAGTTGTGCACATTGTTTGAGCTCCCTGTCACGTTGTATTGTGGCAGAAGGAACATATCATACCCATCCGCTCAGTGTTATCGCACTTTTACATTTTATTCCATATATGTATAGCGAGGGAATGGGTGTAATTCTTGGGAACTTGACAGATCTCTGGGGGTTGTACCCCACAGTTTGAGAAACCATGGGTTAACTGTAGCCGAAGTTAATTTGATGCTTTATGCTATGTCTGTTAAGGAGAATAAATCAAGCCGAGATTAGGAGACACGCGATTAAGAGCTTATATTAATATTCAGAATAAAAGTATGACACTCTCAAAGTAAATGTCGCGTCTACTTGTTCATTTTCTGCAGCTGTCATAGATTACGATCTCTGGCCTTCTTCCTTTCACAATTCATTTCGAAAGAATGAATATTTTTAATTGGGTTTTTGGACTTTATCCATCGTCCTGGTTTTTAAGATAACTAATAAAAACACGACGTTTCGGAAACTGCATCTGTTTCCGTCCTCAGGTGAAGGAAAACACCTATTCTGTTGGGCCCGTTAGAAAGAGCTAGCCTCAATCACTGGTCCAGTGACGGAAACAGATCCAGTTTCCGAAACGTCGTGTTTTTATTAGTTATCTTAAAAACCAGGACGATGGATAAAGTCCAAAAACCCAATATATCAATATTTTTAATATTTTGAAAGATTGGTAGGACGAGATATGGACCCATCGCAAAACCTCATTGCTGTATTTATAATCGACTGTACTGATTATTCTACAACTATTAAACTGAAACTGAAGCGATCATATTAGCCAGGAAATCTCATTTAGTAACTTGTTTAGAATGAAATACGGAGGTTCGTTTCTTGGTAAGAGTGTTCATAATTTCATTTCCTACAACATTCTGACTACCCTGAAGCTAATTTTCTAATTTCCTTCCACATTTTTTCCAATTCATTATCCACTGTCACCTTGACATTCAACGGCATATCTATCTTTGGTTCTACGATCCTTTTGTTGGATCTTGGCCCCTTTTTCAGTTTTGTAATCTATATACACCGCCGGTAGGACTCCTTGAACTGGAGAGCAACCATCGCAAGGCCGCTATCTGCACACAGGACAGCACAATCAGAATAAAAGCACACAGACATTCATGTCTCTAGTGGGATTCGAATCCATGGTCTCAGCGTTCGAGCGAGCGAAGACGGTTCATGTCTTAAGGTTCGGCCACACAGAGCGCTACGTACGCTACGTTCGCTATACGAACAGAAAAATATCTCCCTTTATTGCCAATGTGACTGGCCACACAGACTTCCGTACGCTACGTACGCTACATTCCCTGTGTTAGCTGCGTCGCAGAGTGTACACAGCGTACGTAGCGTACCTAGCGAACATAGCGTAGCGCTCTGTGTGGCCGAACCTTTAGATCGTGCGACCACTGTGATCAGCATTCAACGGTATATAGTTTTGACATAGTCGTTGACTTGTTACTGACAGAAATGTGCAAAAAATTACTTACGCTATGCAGACAACCATTGCACAAAGTAGCTCAAGGCCAGCCAACTTGACTGCTAAGAATTTCACTCAGATGTGTAATTTCAAAATATCCACATCTTTTACAGTTCATTCGTCATAGTTCATATGGTATAAATATAGTGTTTTGAGGCACCGTTAAGTAATTGATGACTGCTGTCATTTTATTTGTAACGACGTAAAGACTGATAGAAGGATACGTAAGTTTCGGAGGAACCTGATGCTTCCACCTTCGTAGTAAAGCCAAGAATTCCTCAAATCTTACATGTGAAATTACTTTATGAGTAGACGAACAGAGAGATTTTGTTCTACTGAAACATACGGCTAGAAACAAACGACATGGGGATTCTAATTTGACCAAACTTTGAAGATTATCAGTATTACTAATTATTTTCATCTGTATCCTATACAATATTAAAAGGTTCAACATTTTTGCTTCTTAAATAAGAACGTAACCTTTCACAAAAACACAGCAAGCTAGTTTCAGCTTTGTGTATTGACACATTTGGATACAGAAACAAATTGCGTCACTGGTATGCTTCCGTTTTCAAAGCAAATTTAATGAGCACCTAATCATCCCTCACATCTGTTCATTGGTCTGTAGAATGAATTTTTAATTTGACAGTATATAATAAACCTAACCCCATAGGCGCTACATTTCCACGGGCCAGAAATCCAATCATTGTAAAAACCCCAGTTATTTCCTCTAATGTAATTTCAGTAACATTGGCACATATCCGGCACATGGTTTATTCCCGATAGTTGTATACACTGTAGGCCTCCCAGGCTGCAGTTTTATTATGAAACAATATGGTTTCCAGTTGTGCAAAAACTGTGTACGGGTTTTGTGTCCGTGTAAGGTGTGAATGTTTTATATTTTACGCTCCAATTAAGCATTTTAATTAGGCAAAATTTCCGCTTGGTAGATTGTTCCTAATGTTTAGCGAACGGTGCAATGTTATGGAATTTATTTGCCGGTATAAACATAAAACAACTGCATTGCCGCTGTGTAGTAAGTACTACAACCATATTTTCCTCCCTTATTTGGAGGATCTGTATGCCTGCGTACATTGAAGACTAGGGGACAGACTGGGCATGCACTTTAAAATCCGTTAGGACATCGGTTTCAGTGTTTTAAATCAAAGTGGTAACTGTGTGTACCACGTTGTTATATATCCAAAATCTGTGCAATTCGCCTGTATAGTGTACTTGAGAGTTTCATACGATCAACAGAAAAATTGTGAATATTCTTTAAAAGCCCTGGGAGATCAGTCTTTGTGATGGAGAAGCGACGTGTTCCCTGTGAAGTAGGAATTGAATGTACAAACACAGGATCTTCAAGTTACGACATTACGAAGGCGCTGGGGAAGAGAGTTAGCCGTCTTGAAAAACCTGTGTTATTTAAAACAATATATTTTAGCGTGTAGAGCCGTTGATATGCTACGACCGCGAGGTGGGCGGATATACCAGGGTCGTTTAAGGGCAACGGCTCAGTAAACACGTTCTCGCGAAAACAAATCTAGTGCCCGTTGTTATATAGCAAATTCTTAATAATGCTATATTTGGATTACAACAATGGAAGAGCATTGTTTTCTACGTGGTCTCCATGCCTAGAGGTTATAAGCAGGACAAAGTTAGAGATTAGTTCAGCTAGTTACCTGTATGTAAGACACTACGTCTGCAAGGGTTCAGTTGAAAAAGAACTCTGATCATGAGTTTCAAGAGGCTCGGTGCCAAAGCAATCTTATTGACTGTAAATCGCCTGTCGTAAAGTAAGTGTGGTTTTGACTTTGCCCTTGTTTCTCCCTTTGTTTAGTCAATTATGAACGGGAGTCTGAAGGAAAGAGTTAGTGACCGTTAGTTTCAAGAGTTTTCAGTTGAAAGCCCGGCTGTGAAGAGAATACTTCAGGTGTGATATGTGGAGTGCGTAATTCAGCGAAACTTATAGTTCCTGTGTTAAAATCCGTTGCCAGGAAACAGCTAGAGGAGATTGTAACAGACTGGGGACAGTAGTCTGTGTGTGTGTCAATGAACCGTAAAGAGCAATAACGAACCGTTGAGTGTACCGGTCAACGAATGATGTCACCTTTCCAACTCCATCTGTAGTCACTCTTACACGTGATAATATTCATTGTAACGCCTTCAGTTTCATACTGTTCTAAGTAGACGGATGAACGGGCGGAGCATGGGAACCTTCTAACAAAGAATGGTGGGCTCTCACTCCTCCCGTGCTTCCTGCTTCAAAGGGTTACCTGTTACTGTTGTCTGCATGTCTTTCAAGATGTGAGAGATTGAGTGAGCGGTAATTTTGCTTCATATTCGAAAAGTTCAAGTTCAATTGTCTGTCTGGAAGCAGGATATCCTGACTAAGGGCTGTTGTAATTTACCTCAGTATATGCTGGACAATTACGGACAAGTAACTCAAATTAAGTCATGGCCGCCTTCTTAAAAATTCTTACCAATTCATCATCAATCATTCTTACCATTCGACGCTATGTAGTCTATATACTTACAGCACCGTAATATATATAGCAAATGGTAGCATCTTCTATGAAAGATTATTTGGAAGAATCCTTAGTGATCCTTAGTCGTAGTACTGAACCAGAATTTCCATTGAGGGACCTATGAAAATCCTGAATTACGTCAGTCAGTTACTGCCGTTCCAGCCCATATTCGAACTATGCACTTCCCGAATTCAAGCTTAGAGGTTAACCTCTTGACCACTCTGGTCTGCATTTAAAGTACTGAATATGTCATTAGGTAAACCAAGAACAAATAAATAAATAAATAAATAAATAAATTGACCATATTTTGATAGATAGNGATCTTCTATGAAAGATTATTTGGAAGAATCCTTAGTGATCCTTACTGACTACTACGTGGTGGTGACAAAGTTTAGGGAAAGACTGACAGTGAGTAAACAAACAACGCACAGAGTTCGTATGCAGAGGTTTGATCTCAAGAAATTAAATGAGGTAGAGGGTAAAGAGCAGTATACTTACACCTAAAATAGAAGATCATAATTTTTCATATAAAGAAACGCATCATTGTACTGTGAGATGGTGTTTGACTAAACATATAGCTCGTCACAGAGATGAGATTTCCACCTGAAACCATTTTTTTTTCATACGGCAGAAGTGTGGATATATGAAAGAAATACTCAACTCACATTTAATGCAGTGTGATTACAGATTTTTGCAGTGCCTGTGGGCGTTGAATTTCAGCTCCATTCTCACTCGTTAGCTAATTAAAATTATCATATGCTAAAGTTGTTTCTGTATATAATTTATTTTAAATTTCCAGGCCAGTTTTCCAAATAAAATGATGACAAAAGGATACTACTGCTACTACTACTACTACTACTACTACTACTACTACTACTACTACTAGTAATAATAATAATAATAATTTAGTAATTTTACTAGAACACTTGGCAATATTTGAAAACAAATTGTAAGCAAACACTGAAGAAAGAAAAATACATTAACACAGAGGATGTGAACAGATATGGACAAAGAACAAGAAAAACTACACAAATAACATAATGTCAAAAACTGAACTTAAATGATATTAGCGATATGAACAAAATACCTTGAATATTATTACAAGTGTTTTTTAAAGATTTAGTATCAGTTAAATTTATATGTATTTGCAGACAAAGTATGATGATGACGTCAGTAGTAATAATTTTATTTACGTGCAAACTTAACAGCCCAGAGGCCAATTACAAATTTAGCACGGGTAAGATGAAAGAAACAACAAAAGAACATTTGCAAACAAAATACAAATCGAGGCAGTTTATATAGTAGAAGTAGCAGTAGTGGTGGTGTTGGTGGTGGCAGTAGTAGTAGTAGTAGTAGTAGTAGTAGTAGTAGTAGTAGTAGTAGTAGTAGTTGCATTAACATAAATGACAGCAACAGTAGTAATAGTACACCATTTGTACTAATGATATGGTTGTGTAATTAATCCTTATTAATATCTGTCTTCGTTACAAATATCCTGTAGGATATTGCAATTATCTAAAAGCCAGCTCGAGGGAACGTTAAACCAACAATGTCCCAGCTGAAGTCAGCATCGCGCATTCCTGGCTGTGTAATTAGGGCTGTGTGCGGCTTCTGTGGATACTCATTCATCAGGATGAAATTCATCAGGTGTCCCTAGTCTCTTCACTCATGACAAATGATGTGCAACTATGAAAGGGGAATGCCAAGAAATTTATATGAATTAATTGGGCGGATAAACTTTCATCCGTCTACGCACGCTCATACGGACGGTCTGTTTGAATCAAGCCATTAGCGTCTAATTCGACCAAGAGATCATTAAGACAAAATAAAATTCGAGCCCTTTACGCTGCGTTAGTTGGAAAGAGAGGGATCCAGACCACGTCGAGGAGGAACGTAAATCTTAAAATAAATGAAAGAGAGGAAGTAAAACAGAGGAAGGAAGGATGGCAAAAGAATGGGAGAGCGAGTTAATTCAGTTTTTGGTAAATGGTTGTGAATAATGTTTATAAATTTAGTGTGTGTAAATTCACCGAACGTACTGGGGTAATGGGGACTGCTCTTTATTATTTTGTAGTAATTGGTACGAAGTATAATGAAGATTAATGTAAAGTAACACCACTGAACGCTGAAGCAATATTACGTAAGCTTTGCTACGGGACAGTGAAGTGTAGCTTTTGCTTAAAATTTGGTACGTTATATTAACTTAGAATTTTCGAAATTATAATGCTTTATCGGTAACTTAACTCTACCTCGTTTACAGCTCTCCGATAGTACATATTGGTCTGCTATATTTAATTGACCATGTAGTATATTTTAATAAAATAATGCGAGAAGATATTAATAAATATGTATATTAGTGATAGAAATATTTGCCTCATATGTTAATAGTATATAAACTTCGTTACACAAACTATTTAGTGTCCTTTGTAAGTAGCTGCCTAACTAATTAAAGCTAAAATTGTTATAAGTTCAGTGCCGCTTAGCTAGTCACATGTATTCACCCTCTATTACGGAATTCGAAGGTATATTATCGGATATTGAAACTAAAATATGTTTAATATTTATCTGTAACTTCTATTCGAAACATTTTTTCGCTTTGATAAATTTCTAGCGAATTATGCCAAAGATATGCGGATAAAAGCATGCAAATTATGCAAATTGATGGTTAATATTCTAAGTGAAAATTGAAAGGGATCTTTAATTTTTTGGGCAGAATGAGTGAGCGCAGGAGCGTCATGAAAATAGGGACGCTTCACAAGTCGCGGTGATAAACCGAAAAGTGGATAATCTGCCTTCGGATAATCTAGAGTATACTGTAAATAATAAATTCACTGCTACAATAACGAGTTTCTTTAATAATTTTTGTTTCATCCTGTAATGCTTTATCTTATAATATGCAAAAGTTTCCAGCGTTTAAAGTATTAAAATATTGTCTTGAATTATCAGAGTCCAACTGCATCGCAGTTCTGGAGGTACTGCACTGTGGAGTCTTGGTTTAGACTTCGGCATGGTACATATATTGATATTGTTCCGCGTGTCCTGTATTCGTGATTCCCAATGTAGGGAATTAAGCCGCATGGCCAAAAATGGTTATGACAATTAATAGATGAAATTTTCCAGAAAACGTAACGTTTTTATCGCCGAATTACGCTTTACAGTTCACGACTACATACGCGCTAGGATTTCCAGTCTTCACTACTGGTATCGTGATAACGGAATTAAAAGAATCTCTCTCTGACAAAATCTTCTAATCACACACTAAGTCTTTACAGGCTGACTTCTAATTCTTTTGAAACTACTGACTTCCTCTGGCTCTCTCCTAACGACAGCTCCTTCAATTCTCATTCTCTTACTCCGACTTGACTGCTCGCCTGGAATTCCGCGTTTTATAACCTTGGGTCGGACCTCACGGAAACATGTGTCACGTGCCAGAATGCGTGTTCATTGGCCGTTCCCCAGCACTGGACATGGCTCGAACCACATGGAAAACAACTTTCATTTTTTTCTCGTATTATAACGGCGTGTTTATTGAGCCGTTGCATACCAGTGGGTCGATATGTCACAGTTTGTTAATATAAAAAAAGGTTCTAGATTCTGGTTAATAACTTCGTGCTGTTCGTTGAAAGTGAAACGAAATCTCAGAGGACCATGTTCTTCTCGCTTTATGGACATTAAACTTCATCCTTCGATTATCTGAAACGACATTTCAGGAACTGGACTCCGTCTTCGCCCTCATGTAAAAGACTAACTCAGCTGGGCCAAATCGACAGAGCTAATCCCTATCTCTGGACATCAGGAACAGTCTAAGGCAGGATTTATAATCTAAACAAAACATAAACCATCTGCGGGAGTTACGACAAAATTTTAAAACTTTAAATAACTGAGATGTTACACTTATAGCCGTGGATATGTAAAGGTTCGAGTCCATAAAACGAAGAGTCCGACTAAAATAGAAGCTGAAATAAATTACTCAAATTCTACAGAGCATAACTATGGATATCATAGAATCATTGGTAGGACATAGGTCATCGAGCTCTAGAATCATAGATGAGACAAAAATAGGTGAACATATAAATGCAACTCCTATAGAAAATAAAATCCATATCTTCGAAACGTTGTTTTAAGTAAAAGCATGAAGAGGGATAATATTCAAAATGTAAACCATTTGATAGAAGGAAAGTTTTAACCACAGAACATTTAAGACATTTAATGAAACACATAATACGTACGGATTTTGACGTGATGCCCTGTGATCTGCCTTTAAGGACATATTCAAATATTTGAGTTATTAAAATATGTTGTAATCTGTTCAAAATAATTATGTTCTGTTTATACAGATGTCAGTCCTAAAGGTTAACAACTAATTAACCCCGAATTTACAACTTTCTACTGGCCATATTGCAACCGAGACCAACTGCCAACCGTGTTATACGGCCTGTCATACTGTTTACCTCTGCTATAGATGGAGATGAATAATGTGTGTTCTTTTTTTCATTGCCCCTTCCTTACAAGTAATTTAACAGATGCGGTTTCATGGATTATTACAGTCTTGAGTTACTGTCTATTAATTAGAAGCAGAAATGAAATATGAGAAGATTCAGCCACATTTAAGTCGTGAAGAGCACAATCTTCTGCGATATAACGCCGTGTAGTGTGGTAATAAGTTTATCTACGTTTCGGAGGAACGTACTTCCTCCATTTTCAGGGTAGGAGAGTGAGTCAAGCAATCAGCAAGTATAATTTATTTGCTGCTCAGTTGCTTTCTTTATTTTTCGTTCCTTCGAAATTCTGGCGAGCTTTAATCGGACCACACGGTGACAGATCACATCGCAGCTGTAAGGCAAAGCTCTCCCTGTACTTAATTAATTAAGCACTGTATCATGGGGACATATGGGGGAGTGAAGGTATAGTTCCATCATTCTTCACCTCGGCACTAGACGGAGGTGAGTGGTTAGTTTCACGCCCCGGCTGCTTTACCCTCGTGAAAGAGCCCCCGGTAACCATTTGATAGGACGCTGGAAGGGCTCCAGAGCAGGTCTGGAGGCTACACAGAAGATAAAAATATCCTTCCCCTACCGGGAATCGAACTTCGGCCGTCCAGTCCGTAGCCCGTCGCTATACCGACAGCCATGAGAACCTCAGATCAGTTTAAATATTGTACGTCGTATGACTTTTATGTGTTCTTGGTATATGCACTTAACACTTTCAGTATCTCATATATATGTAGCGTGAAATTATGATTGGTAAGTAATGTAGAAAGAGGTATGGCTCCCTGATTTTGAAGAAATATTCCGACATTGCCAAGGAGTTGCATTTCTGCTGATGCTCGCGATGCGAAACATTTCCTGGATCCAGCTTGTTATATACTCTTCTTCATAAATCGAACATTTAGCTCTTCTTTGTCAGGGGAAGACGAATGTTTCGTCGAGACAGTTCGCCATCTCAAACTAAGATAACACGACGCTGTTCTATATCTTTGTTAGCAGATTGTAACGGCGTGAAGAATAGTCTGTAAATGTACTAAACAGGGTTGTCCATGCCAGTTTTCCTCGTGTGAAAATCACTGCGGGGGAAGAAGTAGGGGTGTGTGTGAGCCTGGGCGCACTCCCTCAGTCTGAAACTAAATAGGTAAAAATGGCCGAGCCATAGCTCAAGCGGTTAGTAGCTGGCTTCCACCGCGGCGGCACGGGTTCGATCCCGGTTCTGGTCAGGTGGCATTTGTGATGGACAGAGTGGCGCTGAGGCGAGTTTTCTCCGAATACTTCGGTTTCCCTTGCCAATCTTCATTCCACCAAATTCTCCATCATCATAATCACCCGGGGCAGGTAGAATAGGCCAATCAGTGGCCGCCGTGCCGAGTGGACCCAGCTGGACTCCACCGCCCACTAGCGAATTAAAAAAGAAATGGTTTGGAAATAATTTTGTCATATCCTACTGCTCTTACTAATAAAATAGAATTTTTTGGTCCATTTTCTTTATTTTTTAAATAAATCGATTATAAAATCACCTGCTCTCTGTCTGGCTATATATGCATATCAGTCTCCGTATCCATCTGTCTATCTGGTTATATATGTGTATCAGTCTCCGTATCCATCTGTCTGTCTGGCTATATATGCGTATCAATCTCCGTATCCATCTGTCTGCCTGGCTATATATGCGTATCAGTCTCCGTATCCATCTGTCTATCTGGCTATATATGCGTATCAGTCTCCGTATCCATCTGTCTCTCTGGCTATATATGCGTATCAGTCTCCGTATCCATCTGTCTATCTGGCTATATATGCGTATCAGTCTCCGTATCCATCTGTCTGTCTGGCTATATATGCGTATCAGACTCCGTATCCATCTGTCTGGCTATATATATGCGTATCAGACTCCGTATCCGTCTGTCAATGTATCATAATTTTTGTGAATTTTGAGATAATCTTGTTATCACACCTCCCATAATTTTTTAGACATACGAGATCACTTTGCCCACTGCGTATCAATCCCCATAATTTTTGTTGGGAGGCTTATGAGATCACCTTACTGCCCATGTCTCTGTGTCTCCCCCTTATTTCTTGTTTTTTTATTATTATTTTTGGTATAGGAAACGGAGACCTTAATCACCCCTGATGTAGAAAGTACCAGAGGATCGAAACGAGCCCATTGGATCTGGACCTCGTTAATTGCAGCCGAGAGGGAGAAAATAAATCAATTACGCGGCGAGACTGATAACCCAATTACGGAAATGGGAGTTGGAAGGGTTGGAGAGAGAGAACTTGCTGAGAAGAAGAGGGGAAGAGGAAGGAGATTCCATGCTAGGATTGGAGTAATGCGTTGTTTAACTGCCAATTCTGGACTGCATGTGCTTTTGTAATGCTCAGATTAGCACAGCAAAGGGCCGTGATATGCAACATATCTGCTGAGGATTTCGGCTGTTTTCAAAACAAGAGTGAAATTGATTACTTTTGTGGGTTATTTTATGATGCCCTTATTATCTAGACTCTGCAGCAACAAACACATGCTAGGAAGAGAGATGAATAAAGAATTGAAAGGAAGTGGTCGTGGCCCCTATATATATAAAAACCAGAATTTGGCTGGAGAAACTGAGAAAATCTATGGAAATCACCAGGATATCCTTGATCTCAACCGATATCTGAGCCAAGCACCTTACGAATACTAGTCGAGAACGTTACCGCTACAGTAACCCGCTAGGTGGAAATATTTATTCAGTGTACTCGTATTCAGTCTAATAATTCCAAGCGAGCGGGCCATATTTTTATTCGCTCGGAATTTGATTCGAAATTACACGTATTACGGCATTTGCCGAATGAAAGAAGACTGCATTTTTTTTTTTGGAAATAGGTAACAAACAGTTATTTACGTGTAGTTAGCGTTTATGGTTATGAAGAGCTGTTTCTACTTGCATATAATGACATGTAGTCCGTTGAAAGCCTATCGACGTTTCGGAGGAGATTACCGCCTCCTTATTCCTGCTTCATGCTAGTTCCTTGCTTGGTTTATTCTTCGTCATTGAGCATAGAGACGAGATTTTCCCCTAATAATCTGTTGACTTAAAGGGATATTAGAGGGGTAGAAAGGTAGGATGGGGTTGTGTGGACTGGATCGATCTGGCTCAGAATAGGGACCAGTGGAGGGCTATTGTGAACATAGTAATGAACCCTCGGATTCCGTAAAATACTGGGAAGTTCTTGAGTAGTAACACAATTGGCGGTTTCTCAAGAAGGGCTCAGCTCCATGAAGTTAGTTTGTAGGACTGTTGACTTTCAAAGGACTACGCGACACTATATATGTAAAAAACATACTCTTCAGAATTGTCTAGAGTCGTAATTGTACTTGAGCTCCGACCTCTGGGTCACATGTTTTTAAGTATAAAGTGGCTTAATGTCCATCCAAAATATTCCTGAATAAAATGAATGCTGCTACAACCCTGAAGATGGGGGCGAAATGTTAGTGCAAAATGTCTTGTCTAGTTTCACCGGCGTAGACGACGTTACATTTGAAAGAAATACAACTTTTCCTAATATAATGAAGATTTGTGAACATTTTGTGCGTCAGAAATAATGGGATTTTGGACTTTATCGTCCGGTATTCTATAGACTAGAAAACACGACGTTTCGGAAACTGGATCTGATGAGGGGGAAAGACACCTTCTCTGTTGGGTCCCTTAGAAAGAGCTAACCTCAGTCACTGGACACACACTGTCAGATTTACTACAGCTATTTAATCACCTGAGACCAGGTTAATTCGGCGGGAGTAAACAAGACATATGCAATAAAATTGTGATAATGCATGCACATGAATGGAACTAGGAAAGAAAGTGAGGTAGGTGTTCAAAATCCAGTAATTCTGAGTATTATACACCATCGTCAGAACCGTCGCATATTAGACACGGAAACCTTAATTTTTATAAATTTATTCATATATTTTTTATTTTTTTATACTCCATTTATCGATGCTTTGGATAGCTCGGGTTATATAACTTAGATCTTATCTATCAATAATTTGCTCATTGAGTTAGAGATGCTCTATTCTACTTGTAATGGCATTGGGTGACAGAATGTCATATACATATATAGTCACGCGTAGAATGGTGCAGGTGACGAAATGACGGGTTCTAGTTCTGATGTTTGGATTTATTAGCACTCCGATTAGACACTCACGCTTAGTCACAGTTAAATACAGCGCTGTCGCTGATTTACACAATTCGGAGTTCTCCGTTGCACACGCACTAGGATTCTCTGTCTTCAGTAGTCGCCTCATAGCAACGGATCTCAACACAAGCGCTGTCAAATCACTATGAAGTTTTCTTGTCTTCAATCACTCTGTACTTCTCTGTCCTACTCTGTACTCGATCTTCACAATTCACGCTCCTCTCTCGTCCCTATACTCTCAAGTGCTGAGCACTCCAGGACTCTACACTCCTGGTTCCAGTTCTTTCTTCCAGCCTACGACTAAGTGTCATTTATCACTCTGAAGTCAAAGTCATATTGCGACTGACGGCCAGTCAGTCAGCAATTTTTGGTGTCGAGCACCATCTGGGGTTCATGACCAGATATTTATTGCGGTTTGACAGAGTCTTGATTTCGTGTAGCCCCTCTCTGACGAGAGGACGGGTCTGTTTCTTGTATATGCTGCTCGACCTTGCCAGCGCAGTCTTCCTCGGGTCCGAGTCCCTTGGGATTCGTGACCATATTTTACTGTCTCAGATTAGAGACTTCCCTTTTCGTCGCCTCCTACGACTCGCATGTTCACGGTGGGGGTATTCGACCCCGCCTCCACACGAGTGTTACTCAGAGTCAGAGTTACTTTGCGACTGGCGGTTTACCGCCATTCAGTTCGTCTTGGCATCAGGCCCCTTGAGGCCCACGACCAGAGATTTCTTTTTCCAACTGAACTCTGTCTCTTATGAACACATTCGACCTTTCGTCAAGTGTATATTTCGCACATATAATATGTTATCGAAAACTCTTCCTTTTGCTTTACACATAAGTCCTCTGTCACTACAGACTTTACAGAGCAGATCATGCCTAACTTACAGATCTTATGGTACAACGAAAACTTAGTCATTTGAAAGGTCATAAGCTTGACCACCGACACGTTTATGCCCCCAAGTCCAAGTCATATTGCGACTAACGGTCAGTCAATCAGTCAGTCAGTCAGTCAGTCAGTCAGTCAGTAAGTCTTGGTGTCGAGCCCCGTCTGGGGCTCATGACCCGATATTTATTACTGTTGAACGTTACAGTTTTGTTTTTTGTGGGGCGCCCCCTCTGACGAGAGGACGGGTCTGTCCTTTTTACATGCTACTGGGTCTTGCCAGCATAGTCTTTCTCGGGTCTGTGTCCCTTGAGACTCGAGACCATATTTTACTGTCTCAGATTTGAGACTTCCTCTTCGTCGCCTCCTACGACTCGCAGGGTCACGGTATAGGTATTCGACCCCAGCTCACAGTTCTCGTTATATAGCCGCCGCACGGACAACACGGAAAACAGTCTTTCTGTTGTTGAATTTTGTTTACCGAGCCGTTGGATAGCAACCGTCGCTGCGCGGACTACATAGAAAACAGTCTCCTCCTTTGACAGCAATATTGCGTCACGTAGCAACTAGTTGTAGCCTAGCCAATAGTGAATACAGTTCTCATTGTTGCGTATTTATGGGAACGTGTTTATCAAACCGCTGCCTAGAAAAGTTTTGGGCGTCCACGTTACAGTATATACGTATATATATACCCACCAAGTAATATGTTACACTTTCTCTTTATTTTTACCCACTCTAGTGGATTTCGGGTCGATAGTACTGGAACTTTTGTGACGTTTCTCATTCTTGCGTGACCCAAACCACTTCGAAACACAAATAGCATTGCCTCATTTTTAAAGGCAATATATATGAAATTCTATGCAGCAAACTATTAGAAATGTACATACATATTCCTCCATATATCAAGCATCGTTATAAGAATAGTCCCAATTAAATAATCAACCAGGTCTATGAAAATACTGTTCAGATATAGGAGTCATCTGAATGTCCCATATATGGTACGCATGTAAACTCTATTATTTATTATTATTATTGGAGGGGGTGGGTTTCCCCATGCACCGTGACCAGTGATCTATTGTACGTCCCCCTGTGATATTCTACCAGTCTCTATACCCTACCGATACTGGTGCGTGCCATCAGTCCCGACTCAGCCAGCTAGTTCGGCCTCTACTGGCTGAGCGGTATCTAGATACTTCCCCCATCTACCAGAGGCGTTAGAGACTATTGTTGGGCGGGAAATGTCCTTAATAATTTGGCTCAGAGGCCTCCTTGAGGCATGAGGTTCTTTTACGTGCCTTAAAGCTACGACACGGGAGGTTGGAACGTTACCCCTAGACTACGGAGGCCGCTGGCAATGTAAACTCCATATAACAGTCAAGTAAAATGGCATTTATTACGAGGGGCGTCCAATTCTATGGTCTCCGATTTTTTTCTCACGCTGAACATATTCGTTTATGAAGAGTGCTATATTCTGGGATGTGACACAGTGTAGTCTGATAGAAGTGTATACGTTGTTTCGGAGAAACGTGAATGTAAAGGCAAAGTTTTCCTTTTGCTTGATTTATTAAGTACTGCTACATGAAGACGTAGAGGGAGTTATATATTCTTAACCTCCCCGTGTGGAGGCGGGTTCGAATACCTCCAGCGTCACCCTGCGAGTCGTAGGAGGCGACGAAAATGGAAGTCTCAAATGTGAGACAGTAAAATATGGTCGCGAGTCCCAAGAAAGACTGCACTGGCAAGGGCCAGCATCATATACAAAAGGCAGACCCGTCCTCTCGTCAGAGAGGACTTCCCACAAAAACAAGACCGTAAACAGTAATAAACATCTGGTCATGAGCCCCGGATGTGGCTCGACACCAAGACATATTGACTTGCTGACCTTCAGTCGCAATGTGACTTGGACTTGGACTAGATGAAGGTGATCAGATGTTAGTTTTACGCCCCTGTCTCTTTAGTCCTAGGGAAAGGGTCTAGGTAATTATATTTAAATTATTCCTAAATAATAAATAGAATTAAATTTCCCTGTGTCAAAATCTAGTGTATATTTCTATTTTGAAGTGCGGCCCTGGACTCTTATTTATAGGGCTGAGGTGACCCTCTGTACAAGTTGAGTTTGACATGCCTGGTCTAGAGCAGTGGTTCTCAACCGCCGGGCCGCGGCCCAGTACCGGGCCCTGGCATCAATTGTGCTGCGCCCTCGTCTTATAAAAAAATAATTTACCGGGCCGCGGTCTCACAAAGATTGAGAACCACTGGTCTAGAGTATCCATTGGAGGAGGCTGGGAGGGCCCCAAGTCGATCTGGACGATGTGGAGAAGAGTAAAATTCGAAGAATGCCGTATTCTGGGATGTGGAGCCGTGAAGATATTGTATAAACCGACGTTTCGGAGGAACGTATCGCCTCTACCTTCAGGGTAGAAAAAAAAAGAAAATCCGCGAGCGAGGAACCAGTGCTAGCAGGTGGCTGCAGACTAAGTGACGCTGCTCCCTCGCTAGCGAATTTTACTTTGTTCTTCTACCCTGAAGGTGGAGGCGATACGTTCCCCCGAAACGTTGGTTTATATAATATCAACACGGCGCCACATCCCAGAAGACGGCATTCTTCATATACACCGTCGTGGAAACCTCAAATCTTACAAAAAAAAAAGTCTTTCCCTTGATGGGAATCAAACCCCAATTCCTTGACTGTCCAGTCCTTGAACCATCGCTGTGCAGTCTTATCTATCGGCATCCTTCGAAGGACTGTACCGCGTCCATGTCCAGGGGTCGAAGAGTAAGCCAAGCAGGTAGTATGCACGGCGCAAGTTCGAAAGTTGTTATTGTTCAGTGTTAGGGCCTTAAGAAACGCATTCTTCACATTCCTTTAGTGTATTGCTTGAAAGACAATGGACTGAACGTTGCTATGGAGTGAGTAGTACTCCAGCAGACCAAGTGAAGTATATGACTCATAAAGTTAATGAGTGAAAAGTGAGGAACATCGTGGACACCCAACTGTAAATGGAAGGGTTTGTTGCATTGAAGTCTGCCGTATTATGTGCGGGGGTTAGCGCCAGAAGTAAGAGCCCCGGTGTGGTCTGGCACGCAACTCTGTGTTCGAAGATGTGGGCATGTATCATGATATGAAGGTATTCTTTTTGTTACATAACAATTGCTTTACGCTTCTGACACAGAACTCAGCAAACTGACGGTTCTTGAAATGCATACATTTGAACTGAAACAGAGATGCCGGAAATTTAACAAGCTGTAATTTATAATGCTTGATGTTGTCAAGTGTAAGGTAGTAGGCGTGACGAAATCAACGGGTTCTAGTTCGGATGACTCGATTTATTAGTACTTCGCTTACACTATCTCTCTTAATTACAATTAGTGCAACGCTATCTCTGTTCCATTGTTACACTGTTCTGTTAACGCAATTAAAACACAGGAACTAGCGCTTCAAATTACTCCAGATATCACTGCAATACAACACATATTATGTCTTAAACGTCCATTACCACTTCACAGCTGAATCCTCACAACTCCTTTCCATTACGGCTTCGTGTCCTTGATTCACGGGTTCTCCGCTGTGACTACCTACGACTCGTAACAGCCCTGATCTGGACTTGCATCCAAGCTCAAGTCACATTGCGACTGACGGTCAGTCAGTCAGTAAGCCTTCGTGTCGCGCCCCGTCTGGGGCTCATGACCAGTTATTTATTACTGTTGAACGTTACGGTCTTGTTTTTATGGGGCTACCTCTCTGACGAGAGGACGGGTCTGTCTTTTTTACATGCTACTGGTCCTTGCCAACGCAGTCTTTCTCGGGTCCGAGTCCCTTGGGACTCGCTACCGTATTTTACTGTCGCAGATTTGGGACTTCATTTTCCGTCGCCTCCTACGACTCTCAGGGTCAAGGTGGAGGTATTTGACCCCGCCTCCACACGGGACTAAACTTGCATCTGAATCCACTTCTCTTATAAGCACTTTACACAGACCCCACGAAGAACAGTTATAATTGTAGACATGTTTACAGTTCCGTTGCTTAGAAACGGGTTCCATAGCACCGTTGTCCTACTTTTGCTTGACGCGGAATACATAGAAAACACAGCCTCCTCTATTGTTGCGTAACCTGGCAACGGATTCTACCAAGAATTTGTCTTCGCAGGAATTCGTTTAGTAACTTGTTGCCTAGCAATGGCTGTGCATGTAACAGTATTACTGTTCCTGAAACCTGTGAAAGGATGACGTCACGGACTCAGGAACACAGGTGGGCCGTCCTGGATTTCTCTGGTTCGACTGCAGACGCAGTTAGGTGATTTGTGACGTAAGGATATTGAATTTTATCATGTTTCATATTGTAAGATATGAGTTCTCACGGTGGTCGTTAAGAGTTCTACCTTCAGGGATATAATGCCGTGTAGTCCGTTGGGAGTCAACTGACGCTTCTGAGGAACATGTGGCCTCCATCTTCAGGGACGAAGAATAAGCCATTCAAGATAGCAGCGTGAAAACAGGTGGCTTGCCGAAATTTGGAGTTACAGAGGGAGCAGGAGGGAAGTGAAGGACAGAAATTTAGCTCGTCAATCGGTTCCCTGTCCACCACACCATTGACACTTCCCTTGTATTTTCGTAGACCAGCACAACCAGCCCCTTGAGGCCCTCTCTTGTTATCCTGTTCTTGTCTCCTACTGGTTCGCTCGGTTGTGTCTGAGGGCCACTGGGTATTGGCGGTTCATTCTGTGCTACGTGCGAGCCAACGGGAACTGACTTGGTGTCTTCCATTTCCCTCCTGTTTCCTATATATTTCGAAACTTCATCAGACCGATCGCTCTTCTCTTCAACTGCTTTCACGCTTGTATATTGCTTGGTTTATCTTTCATCCCTGAAGATGGAGGCCACATGTTCCTCAGAAACGTCGGTTGACGTTCAACGGACTAATATAACGGAGTAATATCCCAGAGGAGAGAATTCTTTGTGTTGTATTTCTCATCAAATACTTACAATAAAATAATAACTGATTTATAAGTGATGACGGTAGTTTAATAGGTAGGTACTAACCTTTCGGAAGAGCCTATCTCTCCATCTTCAGGTAATCTAAAAGTATCACAAATAAGAATATATTTTTAAGGTCTTTCATTCTGGTCCGTCACACTAACAAATTAACAATCAAGTTCCTTCCGTCAAATGTGACACTTTTATAAGTTTTCCACCTCGTCACCACCTGCCTTACATGTTTCGGCTCACCACGGAGCCATCATCAGAGGCATTTATAGTAGAAAAAGAAATCACCAACACACAAAACTTCACTTTGTTAAAAATAGCCACGTTCCAGTTAATTAAAATAATTACAATAGTTAAAATTGCCGAGAGTGTCGGTTCACTAAAGGTTTTCCACACACCACGGTAGCTTTCTTATTTAATTCGTCGTTAATTCTGTAAAAATTATGTTTCGTTATTTGAAGTAAGAATTCTTAAAATTCCTAGAATTCTTTCCCGCTTGGCCCAGTCTTTTTTCTTCGGGATGTTGTTGACGTGTGTTGTCTGTNTAATTATTTTAATTAACTGGAACGTGGCTATTTTTAACAAAGTGAAGTTTTGTGTGTTGGTGATTTCTTTTTCTACTATAAATGCCTCTGATGATGGCTCCGTGGTGAGCCGAAACATGTAAGGCAGGTGGTGACGAGGTGGAAAACTTATAAAAGTGTCACATTTGACGGAAGGAACTTGATTGTTAAGAATATATTAATCTTCACAGCCATCACTGCGAGATCCTCAGATATCAGAACATGAAATTTATGTATTAGTAACAGAACAGAACTGAAGAAGAGCGAGACGTTAGAAGACACAATAAGTAAAGGATAAGTAAGAAGTAGGTCTATGTACTAAATACAAATAACATGAGATATAAATAATGAGATAATTGTCAAAAATATGAAATGGAGACGACAGGTGAATACACTGTATCCGAACTTATTTAAAGTAACTGAAAATAAAATTTACGAATCAATAATATATTTTACACTTCCAAGTGAGAATGAAATGTTAAACTGTAAACAATGCTGCGTCCCTTGATAATGTCATGAATTTAAAAAGAAACATACTGGAATACATAAAAGAAAACAATTTTAATGTATTTTACTGTATATGACGGGTTCCTGGTAACTATTAGTCTGAAGATTATTCTATTTGAATTCTAGACGTTTATTTTTTTAATTTGTTAGAAGGAAAATGAAGCGACAGTAACATCTTGCAGGATAGATCATAAGACCGGAGATGAAAAGTCTAGGGGTTTCAATTAAGGCGTATATTGTACTCGTACGTTTATCAGATTTTCCTGGTTCTCTTTAAATCCCCTTTTCGGAAATTTGATTATCTCATATCTTTGGACGTGTTAATAAAGAAGCGCAAGTGCCCCAGCGCTCTGCGCAGTCGTCGTGCCATTCTATAAGCATTCCCTCCAGCCCGCCTCATCTGCATATTCGCCTCACGTAGACCCTTCTTCCGCAGTCTGGCTGGTTACATAATATACAGGCACTGTTCTGTTTACGTACAGTTCCTGGAAACGAATTTCTTACATAGTCTCACAATTTTTGAAATTTTACGTGCTCCACCGACGTTTAAATTCTACGCGTGCACTTAAGATAAATGAGCAGACTAAAAATAACTCCAAATGCACAATTCATTGGTTCGTTAAGTGATCTTTTTTTCCAGGCACAGCGGTTTTAGCGCGTTTCATGTTTCATGTTACCGGTAAAATTCTTTGAACCAAATTTTGATCACCACGCGCCTTCAGTGAAAGGCATCTACGGGTTTGAAACAATGCTGCGGGGAAGTGACTAGAGATTTATCAGTTTCAACCGAACTAAAGTTTACAAGCCATAATGTATCACTCTGCAAGTAAGATATTTTTAGTCTAATTTCCTAAAGCAGGTTTATGAGAACTCCTTGCTCTCTCTGTGTAGCTGTGTATCTTTACGTTTTTGTGTCTGTGTCCTCTGTCACTGTTAGGTAGGCCTCACACCGGTATGCGTCAAGACATGTAACAGTCAAGACACGATGTCTGCGACATGACGTAAAGAAAGGAGAACAGTTGAAACGAATGAGATATGAAAACCGCCGCACACCGGTCTGAGTCATGATGCTGACGAATCACAAATGAAGAAAGACTGCGTCTTTTGTCTCATGTCTCGATGCTTGTCTTGACGCAGTTGGTGTGTGGCCGCCCTTAGGAAACGGCGTCTTCTCTTCCACGAGAGGTGTTGTCGGCCTTTCAGCGTAGGCGCTCTGACTGAGCGGAGCAGCGGACCTCCTTTATCTCCTCTCTCACACGGATACTGAATTTCGTAAAGAGAGAGAGAGAGAGAGAGAGAGTAGAAAAAAGTGGTGAGGTAGTGAGAAATACTACATTTGTGGTGGGGAGCAAGAAACTATATTTCCGGTTTTGAAGGTTCCCAGGCAGTGCCCGCTCGTCCTTCTTTTAGTGGTAATGCATGTGATCGGAATTAATTTTTATATGACGTTGGAAGGATTGCATTATAGTGAAATTTGATCTAACATTTGAGGACTGCATTAGGGTGAATTTTTGACGTTACCAATGAGGGGATTGCATTTGAAGCACGCAGTGTAAAGTGGAATTTGGGTACCAATTCAGCATTAGTTCTAGGATAGAGGAAAATCACGGAAACACTTGACCGAGTTGGCCTCTCGCAGGACGTTCCGGATGCAAACTAACTTCCAAGTCCAAGTCCAAGTCACATTGCGACTGACGGTCAGTCAGTCAGTCAGTTAGTCAGTCAGTCAGTCAGTCAGTAAGTCTTGGTGTCGAGCCCCAGTATTACTGTTTGGCATTTACGGTCTTGTTTTTGTGGGGCGCCCTCTCTGACGAGAGGACGGGTCTGTCTTTTGTATATGATGCTGGCCCTTGCCAGTGCAGTTTTTCTCGGGTCTGAGTCCCTTGGGACTCTCGACCATATTTTACTGTCTCAGATTTGATACTTCCCTTTTCGTCGCCTCCTACGACTCGCAGGGTGACGCTGGAGGTATTCGACCCCGCCTCCACACGGGGGTTTACCAAGTCTTGCCAGCAGTCCGCCATTAAATACGCGAACCCTAACGTTAGTCCCTATCTGGCTCTTTCTTCATTTGAAAATTTTACATGCACTGAATATGGTCCATATTGAACATCATACCTAATACATCGGGACAGACCGAAAAGAGAACCAAGATTTACAAGCCACAACGCATAACTTTGAAAGTTATTTATATTTTATTGAAGTACGAGATCAGTCTCTGCAGCGGTGGGGGCAGGACGACCGGGATTCTATTCCGTGAAGATGCAAGAAATTTTTCTTTTTTCACAGTTTTCAGACAGGCTCTGGGGCCCACCTAGCCTCATATCCCAAGGTACCGGCAAATCTTCTCCGGGGGATAAAGCTACCGAAGCGTGAAGCTGACCACTCACCTGCATCTAGTGCCAAGATCACGAATGGTGGAGGTATACACCATTCCACCCATGTACATCTTCATGGCGTGGTGCTTAATTAAGCATAAGGAAAATTTACTTTAGCGATTTACCCATAAACTCTTCTGTGTAAATAAATATTCTAAGTTTAATATACAGGATGCATATCTGACTAAAATTATCTACGAGTGTTTTCAAGTTTCCTTTGACACTCATAACTGAGTCCCTTCAAGTTATACTGTAATAATTTATTAGTGTGTATGTATAAGAGAAATTCGCAGTTAATTACAGTGTCACCAATGCAGACGTAGTCTTCGTTTCACGATTAATACTCTCGGTTCGTATTCGGGAGAAGCTCCGTTTGAATCTCGGATGGGACACCGAATACCCTGACTGAGGTTATTCGCTTTTATCAGGACCTCCAGGAAATTCTAGGATAGTACTTTTAGTTCACTGCTACGTTCTTGCATATCCTTTCCAGTTCATCATTCATTAATCACCCTGTCATTGGACGCTCTGTATTCTGATCTACTTAAAGCTGCTAAATAAATCACAAGAATAAGAAATACACCGTATAGTCTCGTGGGTTAGAAACATTTTGTATGATTATTCAAATTGCATCATCTAGTTATTTCTTTCCTTGACAATGAAGAAATTGTGTACATAAAGTACTGTAGCGTGTGGAGCCGTTACTATGCAAAGGCTGAGAGATAGGTAAATATACCAGACCAGTTTCTAGGTAACGGCTCGGTAAACACGTTCCCAGAACAAAGAATCGACGCGCAACAATAGAGGTATTTTGGAATGGGGTTGTCTCTGCGCGGTAGGTGCCGAGGAGTTATCTTGAAGGAAATCGGGGCAACAAAGTCAGTTCAGTAGGGAAGACTGGGAAGAGAGGACTTGAACTCGTGAAACTGAAGGGTCTTCACTGTTAGAAGCCGTTACCAGGAACGGCTGGTAAGGAGACAGCAGGCTGGAAAACACTTAGTGAATGCTGTGGTGATTTGTGAATTGTGGAGACAAGCGGCGGTGCTGCAGTTGCTTGTAGTTCTGAGTCGTGTGTGTGAGGTCAATAAATACATTCACCAATCCAAACCCCGTCTATAGTCGCATACACATTACGTAATAGTACCATCATGCTCCCTATCAAGTTACAAGGTGTTGTGGCCCAGAAAACTACAATACAATTTCTCAACCCTGTGGAGGCCTGGGAGTTTCTTACAGATTCCATGTTGACTATCGGGAACGGGAGAAGATGCAAGAAACGTAGCAAGATTCCTGGCTATGTGATCTGATTCCTACATATTATGCCTGAAAGCCGGAATAGTGAAGTCAGAGAAAAGGCAATTGCTAGACAACGGCTTGTTGAAACACGCTTCCGGGACGGCCAGCTGAAACAGTCGGTTGCTGAGCAACGCTAGGCAAACACAACGGGCTGTTTGCCACGGTATTGCAAGATTATACAACACCACAATCATTGTGATAGACGTATATGAGAGGATAATATTAAAATTAATATTAGAGAAATAACATTGATGTGTGGACTGGATTGATCTGGTCCCAAGGCGAGTTTTTGTGAATACGATATATCTTTAGGTTTCATAAAATGCGGAAAATTTCTTGAGTGGCTGAACAACTTTTGACTTATGAAGATGGATTCAGTCACACAGAGTTGGTTAGTATTGTGATGCTACACTTTCTGCAGTATCGGTTGACCGCTCCATGATAGGAAGGCGAACATCATAACTACAAAGAGGGAGAGAAAAGGGAAATTACGCGCACTGCGCACGCGGTAGCGTAGTTGGTTGAGGCACTGTGTTACAAGCCGGAAAGTCGCTGGTAAAATTCCCGATTAAGTCACTGGATTTTTCAACTGACCTAATCCTTCCACTATGGCCCTGGGGTCGACTCAGCCTCTAACAGAAATGAGTACCAGGAATCTTCCTGGTGGTAAATGGCGGCAGACGCGTAAGGCTGACAAACTTACCGCCATCTGTGAGCCGATTGTCTAGAAAATATAGGAACCTCGACGTCTCACAGTCCTGTGGGCCTACACGGCTTGTTACAGGGATAGTTTTACTTATCCACACTGCGCACAAAGATTCCTTGGTGTACCGCTCTCCCTGCGATATGGACAGAAGACGGACTACCCGTTCTTTCACATTCATTGATATCGTACATATTAACTGCATCTAGGCGCTCGCTGAATTTTGTTTTGTTTCTCACAGCATATACCAACTTTAAGTAGACATTCCTGTGATTAGATCTGATGTCTGTTGAGTGCAGGGGCAGCTACCGAGACGGCTAGAGATCTTGTGTATGTGTGAATGTCCGTGTGTATTGGATTACTGACACACTGAACCTGCCTCAACAGCCACTGATTCTGTTCTGTGTGTTTACGTAATATCAGGGACACTTTCCTATCATCTTCTGTGTGTTGTGTTATACTTTTTCCTCCTCCTCTTTACACATCTCTCCTTACCTTGATGCTTCACATTTTCTATATGATCTTCCTTTCTATCCCTCTTACGTTTTTGTTATTGGTAGGGAGTACAATCACGAATTCGCTTGACAGAGTAAACATCCTCAGGGTAGCGCCATTGTGATGCGTAGGAGATTTGCGTGCAAACGGATGTATCTGAAAGGCCTGGGGTGCTCCTCTGTATTACTCTACAGCTTTATCCAAGGAAACCTTTCACCGAGACACTGTTTATAGATTACGTTACATTATAATACATTATTCAACAAACGGCCCACTTTATCTTGTACGATTCAGTTGCATGTTTCACGCTCACAAGTTGGACAGAGTGTCTGAATACAGGCATGAGTGATATATATGGTCATACATTCCCAGTTACTTATTTTTAAATCTAGTCGACAGATAACTTAAGCTAAAGCATGTGAGCAAAGCAGACGAGGGATATAGAACAACGAAAAATATACTTAGTAATAAATTAGCGAACACTAGGTACACTCGAAGAGAATGTTACATGGTGCAACGTATTTAATAGTTACTCGTCTCTCTATAAAATGGAAAAGTAACGGTGACATGACATGCGCTGGGAGTTCTCCTGTAAGCCGCAGACCGCATCACTTGCCGGTCATTAACTCGAGTGCGGGCAGAGTCTTAGCCCCGATTTGAACCCGTATCTCCAGAATACGAGGTAAGATTTCCCACTAATTCGATCTAGAAGCTCGATTTCCGACTGGCATATATCTTAAAACTCTGAAGTAGGTATCTATGGTGCTTCTCTAACACTTTTGAGTTCTTCCTCTGCTGAAATATTTCCTATATTCACCCCAGTGGCAATTTGCGATGACAAGAAAATGAACTCGAAAGTGTGTATAAAGTTCCTATCAGTTTCTGCTACAGAATGCTTCAATATCACTGACCGTGAAGACGAGAGGTTCTCGGAAAGGCAACATGTGTCCATTCGCCCACAGATTTTTGCCTGAAACATAATTCAGTCGTCCAGATCGATTAGCCTCAACGATTCGACGCAAATATTCGACACCTTGGGGACTGATTTCTGCTCCATTTTCAGAGACCACCATGAAGAATCACGTAAATTGGTTGGGATATGTAGAATTTTCGAAGCCCAGTCTTCATTTTTCTGTATATGGCAACCGGTTCATATCGTTTATCACAAAAGCCCTGGTCGTGGAATCAGAAGTAACGCTCGAAAGGTCAGACATTTATTTTGTATCCGTACGGACAATCAATCGAGAAATTCGCTTAGTGGGGGGTGGAGTCCAGCTGGGTCCACTCGGCACGGCGGCCACAGATTGGCGTATTGTAGCCTGCCCAGGGTGATTATGATGATGGAGAATTTGGTTAAATGAAGATTGGCAGCAAAAACCGAAGTACTCGGAGAAAACTTGCCCCAGCGCCACTTTGTCCCCCACAAATCCCACTTGACCAGACCCGGAATCGAACCCGGGCGGTCGCGGTGGGAAGCCAGCGATTAACCGCTTGAGCTATGACCCGGCCTATCAATCGAGAAAACTTCGTTGTATTTTGACCTAAGAAGGAGGAGTAAATAAGGAGGATCTGGAGAAAACTGCGTAATGAACTTCATAATTTTAAAATCTAGTCTTCACAGAATATTATTAGGTGGTATGATGTAATGCGCTAGGCGTGTAGTACGCAAGAAGATGGAAATGCATGCGATAATTTAGTCGACAATCCTGAAAAAAGAGAACTAGGGAGGCATAGACATAGATGGAAATTATTATTGAATCAGACTTCAAAGAATCTGGTTGGATGTGGACTGGATTCATCTGGTTTAGGACAGACAAGCTAAGTGTTCTTATGAACGCTATAATTGGTCTTTGGATACCATAAAGCATTTAGAATATCTTGCTCAGTTGATTTATTGTCAGCTTATAAGGGGCTCTTTCTTCCTTTTTACTTTCTTTTGCTACATCACTGTCCAAACTGTAAGGGTCGAACACCTGGATGATGGGCTGTAAGAGGATTTGGACAGAATGGATGATGACTTAATCAAAGTACAATTCCAGAAATTTCCCCTAGGTACTGACAAAAACCACGAAAAATCTGAAAATAGCCCATATCTAGGTCGAGATTTGAACCCAGCACCTCTAAGTGTCCAGATCTTTACCGCTACAACTATCAGCTTGTTCTCAGGAGTTATATTGCATGGACTTAATTATTTACTTCCATGTTTATTAAGTTAATTAGTTCAGCTTAGTGGAGCTTCATGACTTGTACTCTTCGCCAAATAAAATTAAAAAAACCAAGTCAAGAAGGATGAGGTGGGTAGGACATCTAGGGAACAGAGAGACGAAGTGGAATGAGCGTAGGATCTTGGCGGGAAAGCCAGACGGGAAGGGTCCAGTAGGAAGATATAGACGTAGGTGAGAGGATAATATTAAAATTGATCTTAGGAAAATCAGATGGGCTAATATGGACTTGATCGATCTGGCTCAGAAGAGGGACCAGTAGAGGGCTCTTATTAACACGGTAATACACATTCGGATTCTATAAAATATTTGGAAATTGTTGAGACGCTGAGAGATTTGTGACTTCTCAAGAAGGACTCAGGAGCGTGAAGTTAGTTACGTCACTACTAATAATAGCTTCTGAATGCAGTATTCATTATTTGGAACGTCACTTTTTTGGCAGTTTATAGATTGTCGTCATATAATTTAAGTTAATTTAGTCTTACAATTCAGTTAATGTTGTACCACATACAATACATGTCTCAAATGTAGAGTCATATTTTTTCTTATATAATTTTATTTGGTAGTACGTGAGACATGAATATTGGACAAACCCTGTATCTGTTTTGTATTCACGTACTTTACGAAAACACAGTAGGATACTCGTGTATTCAAGCATGCGCACTCTCTAGGTACCATTTTTTTGGTCCGGGAGGAAATTGGATGAGGCAGGTTTCCATATAGTAGCGATGAAAGTTGTGGGGACATGATAACGCTTCGGCTCCGGCAGTGGCCACAAGCCGAACGAGATGACTGTGAATGAACATGGAATAATAAGAAAACAGAATGAAGTTTGGATGAGACAAAATTCTTTTCAGCACTTCCGACTGATCTAGAGAGCTCGAATTTGACGATATTCGTATTTAAACAACGAAAGAAGGAAAACAAATACTTAATGCGTATAAGCAAGGTACAGAGTACCCCCCCCCCCTCGTATATTTAAATTAATTTCAGATATTTCGCTCTGTTAAGAACAGTTTTTGTGCCTGGGGAGATTTTGTAAAGCGAAATTTCTTAATGCAACTCGCTATTCCTCTTAGGTGAAATGTTATATTTAGGAGTTACGCTCAAGAACGGAAAAGAAATGACAAGAAAATCGCTAACTGTATTGCCCCTGAAACGGAACATGCATTATAAGCATCAGAAGCAGATTAAGCTGTGGCTACTGGAGGTCCTTTATTCCAGTTGTTTAACCGTCTCACGTGCACTTTTTAAAACATTTAAAAGTTTGAAACGTTGAAACCTCTACTACGTCACTGATGTATGCATAGTGCATATTTCGACCAACATTGGTCATCTTCGGGTGCTGACAGTGCTGTGCTTCTGTCCGTAAGTTATTTTTTTAGGATATACCCAGCGGCTTCCGTAGTCTAGAGGTAACGTTCCCTCATCATGACTCGTGGTACGCGGGTTCAAATACCCGGCGGAGGTCGTCGAATTTTTAAGGCCGGAAAAATTCAGGGAACAAGTCCTCCGGGAGGGACTTTAAGCCGTGGGTCCCGTGTCGTAACTTTACGACACGTAAAAGAACCTCATATCCCCAAAGGGGATCACTGAGCCAAATTCCAGGACGTAACCCGTCCAACAATAGTCCCTAACGCCTCTGATAGATGGGGGGAGCATTATAGACACCGCTAAGCAAGTGGCCGAACTCGCTTGCTCGGCGGGACAGATGGTACGCACCATTTATCGGTAGGGTAAAGAGACTGGTAGAATATCATAGAGGGAAGCACAATAGATCAAACTGGTCGCGGTGCATGGGGAAACCCACCCTCTCTAAATAACTAACTAACTAGGATATCCCCATGTCTGTGTGCCCATGTGTCTTATGGTGATACGTACTTCCTCGTATTTTGTTGTGGGTACCTGTTACATATAACATTCATATTCATAAGGAATATTTGTGTCTAGTTTTAAATTTGACAATACAGACGATTAAATTACAGTGAAATAAACGACCCTGCTATTAATAATCTATCCACTTCAAAAATACGTAGGGTGTTTTGTTAGATTTGAGATTCTCAAAATTCTACACAATAACACCTAAATCATAAGTAGGGGTGAAAATGTGAAGTTATGTCGGGGCTTAATTAATTGAGCACACCATGAAAACTCATGACTGAGTAGAGGTATAGCTCCACCATTCTCAACCTCGGCACTAGGTGGGGATAAGTAAGATTCACGATCCAGCCACTTTAACCATAGAGAAAGAGTCCCCGGTACCTATTGTGTAGGAGGCTGAGTGGAACCCAGAACAAGTCTAGACGTTATTGAGAAGAGAAATATCCTTTACTAGGAATCGAACCTCGACTCATTGGTTGCCAAGCCCCTATCCTAATCGTTATATAGGCTTAGCTACGCCGGCTCGCTCTTGATCAGATGTATTTACATAGCATTTATCAGTTAACGGTTTAAACACATTAATTAAATTGTTTCGCATTATAATTTGGTGTATTTAAATTCCGGCTTCTGGGATGTGACCCGCGTAGATCTTGTGGGAATCCACGTTTCGGAGATAGGTATGGCCTCCATCTTCAGGGTAGAAAAATCCGCAAACGAAGAACCAGAGTGAGCAGGTAACTACAGTCTGCGATACATTCCTCTGAAACTTCGGTTCAGACGAGATCTACACGGTGCCACATCCCAGAAGACGGTATTCTTCATAGTCACTGCCGTGAAAACCTCAAATCTACTTGTATTTAGTTTTGGAGTTACTGTTATATAAGGGCCAAAGACAAGTGCATTCATTTCATTTGTCTCCTCTGTATCGATGGACTTGCTATGAGCTGTCAGATGGCTTTCATCCCTTATTCCTAAGTTTTATGCATCGATTTCTCTCTTAGCCCAGAGCTCTTGTTGAGAAGCAAAACGTATATTTAATGCAGCATTGAAATGTCGTGATACAGCATTAATATTTCAACTTTCCATCTTCTGCTCACGCTTTCGTATTGCACTTAACTGACGCCTCCTTTCTTTGCACAGGAAGTAACAGCATCTCTGAGAGGGTACTGACTAAACGCTGTTCTATTAAGCGTACTGTGCTCTAGAATACTTAAAGATTGTCAGCACTATATGAAATGACGAAACATCTGAAGTCTTACTGTAAATAGATTTCGAAAATTATCGTGTGATTGTGCATTAATAACCTCCATTTTCTTTCCCCTCTTCTCATAAAAAAGACGACAGTGAAGATTAGGCACGTATTACTTTCGCACTCTTCGGATAATGCTGTGCGTCGATCGCCATTCTGAGTATAACTAGCCCAGGGGTATACTGCACAAAGCGTTGGAAGTTGAGACGGGTTACATCACCTTAATGTGCCATAAAGACTTTGCGGATGCTGAAGAACGCAGTTCTCTCACAGGCCCGTCTCTTTATGTTGACATGACTGCAGGCTAACCACATGTTAGCTAAATTTGAAAAGTTGTTTGTAATTTCTTAGGTGTCAGTCCATCACTTTTACAGAAATCGATCTCATGAACTTACAAACACAAATCTCCCTCGAAAATTCAGCGTTAAATTGTTGAAACCAAATTTAGTCTAATGTACCTAACCTCAATAACTTGAAAAGTTTCGGAAGTACGTTTAGGTCTAAAATACTATATATATATATATATATGGCGATTGTAAGTAACTGATTTGAGTGACAGAAAAAGTAACGCACTTTCGAAATGATTACAGATTACAACGTGAAACAACTTAAAAACGGCATGGAAGCTCATAAAATGTATTTATAGATAATTGGTGTATGCTCCATTAATTACTCTGCCAACGTCAAAGCGATATTGGGATTCTTCCCACCTACACTGTGACTGATTCATCGGCGTTGGCTGTGGCCTGTGAAATTCGCTCTTCACGGGACTGTGGCATCAGAGGACTTTCACATATCCCTTGAGGGAGAAGTCGCATGGAGTGAGGTCCGGAGATCTAGGTGGCCAAGGAGTGGGTCCCGCCCCTTATGCCACAAGCAACATTGTGCCTTTTGCACTTGGGACGCTGTTTCCTTTGTTAATGATAGAAGCGCAACTCACGGCTGATATGTTACAGTCAGTGTTACCAACGAAAACTCAGTGGATCCCTTTGTTGTTTTCCAGTCTTTCCGTTTTGGTATCCATAACCATTTCGAAAATACACTAACTTATTATTGCCCAAACCATTTGTAATAGCCATATATCAGTAAGGTAATAAATTCGGAATAATAACAGTATGCACTAAGCTGTGCTGCTGTCTAGAGGAAATGTTTCCGGAAAATATTATCAATAAGATCAAGATTCATCAGAAATATCTAACCACGGGGGCATTCTTAGCTTCTTCCAGTCTTACAGTTTGCCGTTTTCGGGGCCACAGGATTTTACTTTACATCGATCCCACTGGTCCGCTCTTAGAACACTCTTGCCCACTTCTCTACATCATTACCGCATTATCCCCTTTTGGTGTAGACTTCTACTCCGAAAATGGGAACAGCAGTTTTTTCCTGAACATGGTAAATATCTACCAGATTAAACAGCTCCACGTCCAAGAAGACAGCAATTGATATTAGCTCATAATGTGTATATATTAACAGTCTTCAAGCGCATACAATCCCACCTACCACTTCTACACTATATGTTTCGGCAGTATGCTGCCATCTTCAGGTGTATCGATCCGTCAACCATTTCACTGCTTGCCTTTATATGTCCATTTACAAATAATATTAAATTTGTATACGTCCTTATGTAATAATAAAGTTTATGCCTTTAAAACTTGTTGAAACCTATTATCTCATACGTCATGTTTTTAAAATTCGTGTGTATTATTAATCATCCACATAGGGGTCGTTCTTCTTATGTTTCTAATGCTGTGTGTATATTATGTCTTATGCTGTGTTCTACTCTTGTGGCTGCATGCGTTATATCGTTGGATGTGTGTGTGTGTGTGTGCACTTGAAGGCTGTTAATACATACACATTATGAATATGAATCAGTGCAACAGGACGCTAAAATACAACATGATATTAGCTCCTTCTGACGGACCAAAATGAGTAGGTGCCTCCTCATTCTATAGCCTCAAGACAGGAATAGAAACGTTTTCCGAAGCTTTGTGTTCTTTAGAATACCGGACGGTGGACAAAGTCCAAAAAAGCCAGTAATGACGAATGTTATACGAGTATATCATCTTCAGAACCCTTTGTAGCTGACTAATAAGCTTTACTCTTTTTATTATTTTGTAATTCAAATTGTTACGTGGACCCTGATAGGGACCGATGGTGGGCCCTTCCGGATACGAAAATAAATCTTCGGGTTCATAGAATACTGGAAATACGAGTACCCTGATTAGATGAGCAACTATTAGCTTCACAAGAAAATCTAAAATTTTGCGACTCTTGTATATTAATAAATGATTGACATTTGGACACTATCCATCGTCCTGTTTTTTTAAAACAAAGTTCTTGGGGCTGGATTCTCCCCCGTGGTCTCATGTAAAAAGTTTACTCAGTTGGACCCAATCGATGGAACTAGCTCCTGTCTCCGAACACCAGAAACAACGCAAGGCAGGACACTCGTTTATAAATAAAACGCAAAATAAACCATCTGCAGAAGGAGGCTTTTTACTCGAGCACGGAGGCGTAGTCCGGTCTCCGAAACGTCATTTTGTGTGTAATAGTATATAATAGGACGATGGATAGTGTCCGACACGTCAATTACTAGCCTCAAGAAGGATTGTGCTTGATGGAATTGGTTGGTTGGTTGGTTGGTTAGTTGGTTAGTTTGTTAGACTATCCATGCTACACAGTGTCTGAAAACACAGATATTACTATCAAGCTTTGTGTTAAGTTGGTTGTGAATATCTGTATAGTTTTATGAAAAACTGTTGAGAATTTGAGAATGGGAACATTTATTAAATACACTTAGTTATGGACGTTCAGAAAACCATGCAAAATCTACCTGTAATTTTATAAAGTTTCCAAGAAGCGGAAATTTTGTCTTCAAACAATCTCTTAATGGGATTTTGGGATATATGAGTATATTTCCCCCACGCAGCTAAATAGGTGGATGTAATATTGCTGCTTGAACACTGCTTTTTTATTATCTTTACGCATACAAATTTTCTCTCATTCAGGAAATAAAACATCGATAATGAATCTTGTTCATCAATTAAAAGAAAATCTTAATTGAATCAGTACGTATTTACGTCAGTTCCCACTCTCCTCTTTGCTGTAGAAGCATGTTTATTGGTGTCTGACTTGCATCCATGCTGAAGCATTATAGCGAGTCAACTATATCCTTACTGATATTGTCACGTGATGGAGGGTGATTATAGATGTGTTTTGCATTGACTGGATAAATACATCGCACCAATATCCTATATGCATTCCTCCTCTCCCCCATTCCTACTACATGTCCTGCCTATCTCATCCTCCAAGTCCAAGTCCAAGTCACATTGCGACTGACGGTCAGTCAGTCAGTCAGTAAGTCATGATGTCGAGCCCCATCTGGAGCTCATGACCAGATATTTATTACTCTTTGGCATTTAAGGTCTTGATTTGTGGGGCGCCCTCTCTGACAAGAGGACGGGTCTGCTTTTGTATATGCTACTGGCCCTTGCCAGTGCAGTCTTTCTCGGGTATGAGTCCCTTGGGACTCGAGACCACATTTTACTGTCTCAGATTTGAGATTTCCCTTTTCGTCGCCTCCTACGACTCGCAGGGTGACGGTCGAGGTATTCGATCCCGCCTTGACTTGATCATTCTATTTATCTTTGAGAAGCATACAATTTATGCCGGTCACGGCAGCCGAGCTGTCTAAGGCATGTATACTGTCTTCGCTCGCTTGGAAACCGGGATCGTGGGTTCGAATCCCACTCAGGGCATGGATGTTTAGTTTGTGTGTGTGTGTGCGTTCTTCTGTGTTTATGTACAGGTAGAGGCATTGCGACGAGCTGATCACCCGCCGAAGGAGTCCTACTGAATGTGTAAGATCTAGAAAAACCGAAGTGAATGGAGTTCATGGAGGTGGGCCTAGGCCCACTGGGGCTGCAGTGCGTACAATTTATGAAGCTCCTCATTAAGCAGATTTCTTAAATTCTCCTGTCATAATCCGGCAGCCTGCAATGTGAACAAGCCTCGCATTAACTAGCACAATAGACGGTTTACTGGCTTATTCAGTGTTAGAGTGGATTATATCACATTGGGCAGTTCTTTGGATGCGTCATTTCACGATTATTCAGCCTGGAATTGTGGGATGATCGATGAACCATGAATTGGATGAGTATGGAAGGAAGCAGTGTGGCCTAATCACGGTGCCATCATTTAAATTCTCTTAGTGGGGGGTGGAGTCCAACTGAGTCCACTCAGCATGGCGGTCACTGATTGGGCTATTGTAGCCTGCTCCGGGTGATTTTGATGATGGAGAATTTGGTGGAATGAAGATTGGCAGGGGGAACCGAAGTACTGGGAGAAAACCCGTCCCAGCGTCACTTTGTCCACCACAAATCCCACTTGACCAGACCCGGGATAGGA
>NW_019727096.1:1438675-1444697 GCF_002891405.2 Cryptotermes secundus
GACTGGATAAATACATCGCACCAATATCCTATATGCATTCCTCCTCTCCCCCATTCCTACTACATGTCCTGCCTATCTCATCCTCCAAGTCCAAGTCCAAGTCACATTGCGACTGACGGTCATTCAGTCAGTCAGTAAGTCATGATGTCGAGCCCCATCTGGAGCTCATGACCAGATATTTATTACTCTTTGGCATTTAAGGTCTTGATTTGTGGGGCGCCCTCTCTGACAAGAGGACGGGTCTGCTTTTGTATATGCTACTGGCCCTTGCCAGTGCAGTCTTTCTCGGGTATGAGTCCCTTGGGACTCGAGACCACATTTTACTGTCTCAGATTTGAGATTTCCCTTTTCGTCGCCTCCTACGTCTCGCAGGGTGACGGTCGAGGTATTCGATCCCGCCTTGACTTGATCATTCTATTTATATTTGGAGAAGCGTACAATTTATGCCGGTCACGGTAGCCGAGCTGTCTAAGGCATGTACTGTCTTCGCTCGCTTGGAAACCGGGATCGTGGGTTCGAATCCCACTCAGGGCATGGATGTTTAGTTTGTGTGTGTGTGTGCGTTCTTCTGTGTTTATGTACAGGTAGAGGCATTGCGACGAGCTGATCACCCGCCGAAGGAGTCCTACTGAATGTGTAAGATCTAGAAAAACCGAAGTGAATGGAGTTCATGGAGGTGGGCCTAGGCCCACTGGGGCTGCAGTGCGTACAATTTATGAAGCTCCTCATTAAGCAGATTTCTTAAATTCTCCTGTCATAATCCGGCAGCCTGCAATGTGAACAAGCCTCGCATTAACTAGCACAATAGACGGTTTACTGGCTTATTCAGTGTTAGAGTGGATTATATCACATTGGGCAGTTCTTTGGATGCGTCATTTCACGATTATTCAGCCTGGAATTGTGGGATGATCGATGAACCATGAATTGGATGAGTATGGAAGGAAGCAGTGTGGCCTAATCACGGTGCCATCATTTAAATTCTCTTAGTGGGGGGTGGAGTCCAACTGAGTCCACTCAGCACGGCGGTCACTTATTGGTCTATTGTAGCCTGCCCCGGGTGATTTTGGTGATGGAGAATTTGCTGGAATGAAGATTGGCAGGGGTAACCGAAGTACTGGGAGAAAACCCGTCCCAGCGTCACTTTGTCCACCACAAATCCCACTTGACCAGACCCGGGATAGGACCCGGGCCGACGCGGTGGGAATCCAGCGACTAACCGCTTGAGCTATGGCGCGGCCAGGGTGCTATCATAGTATTTGTCTTTAGGAAATTACGAATACACGAACGGTTTCAGTCAGTACGTAGGATATGAGGTTCTCACAGCGGTGGTAATGTATATTTCTGGGATATAGTGCCGTGAGGTCTGCTGAAAGTTAACGGATATTTCGAAGGAACATGTTGTCTCCCTCTTCAAGTTCGAAAAATAGATTAAGCAAGAAACCGACGTGAAGCAGGAAGCAAACAGAACAAGAAATTTCAATCAGAGAATTCAGTGTCTCGACTGAGATTCTCGTAGAAGGTTACCGCTACACCGAACTACACGTCACAGCGACTGTTACGAGCTTCTTACCATGCTACTAGGCGTATCTGCGGAAAGTGTCAGTTTGTGAGACCCGAATGCGGCCCGACCTCTTTCAGAGACTGCGCCAGTGGCTGGGGAAATAGCCCAAGGAATGGGAGGGCGCTGGGTTACAGTTCAACCTGCACCGCATGGCGGTCTTATAGCCTATATAGATAAGAACTGTACTCGTAGACGTAGTCTGTGCCTAGGACGGGTGTATCCTGTCTTCTGGGCGATTTCCAAACTGCTAAAGCGTTTAACATTAGTTTTCAGCATGAGGTCGCATAACCACACATACCCGCATATATTATAATCAGGGCCAGGAATTTGATGACATGTCATTTTTTTTTCCTTGTATCCTATTCGATGCCTGTAAATATATAAATCCCGGAGATGAGCTGCTGGTTACACATTTTTTTTGTTATTTTTCGTTATTTTTAAACTTTCATGTAATTTTTTTTCGGTTTGGGGGTAATTTTTCAGTAAATTTTTGGACCTGTAAGGGTATTTTTAGTCATTTTAGGGATTTTTCTTCAAATATTTTCGGAAATGTGAATTATATTCAAGTAAAGTGTTCTTTCTCTTTCTCCTGCCTCTACAAAATCAGCCTGCAGCTGCACCCCAAGTACCTGCTTCCATAGTATGCAATAATAATTTGCAATAATGTCCCGTCCTTTCCGTTCGTTTTGCGGAAAATGCTGACATTATATATCATAAAACATTTTAAGCTGGCAGCAGGGTACGACAGCGGGCACTCACACTGCGGCCCTTTCCAAGTTCTGTGCAAAGGAATTTGCTTAGTTACAAGTATTTCTAGTCGGAATCCCTCGCTTTTTATGACATATTGTTGCGCAATAAAACTCCGTCTGTCTTCAGTTTCTCGCCCTTGACCGTACAGACAAAGATATAGTTGACGAAAGGTTCTCAGTGTGGAAAGTTCAGTTCTGTGTTGCACTAGAGAGATTCATTTTATCAGGATGCCTAAAGCAAAGCCATCTAAATCGTGTCATTCAAAGCAGATTGTAGCTGAATTTGGAGATGATATATTTCCAACTGACGGTTACATTTTATACTGTAAGATGTGTGACACAAAGTTAGCGACAGAGAAATGTTTCACGGTACAACAACATATCGGCCGCAACAAGCATATACGAGCAGTGCAAATTTCGAACAAAAAGAAATCTGTGCAGATGTTACTTTAACAGTTTTCATCTGAAGGAGTAAATAAGTCATCGGATTTTTTCGCAGATCTGTGTGATGATTTGGTGTCCGCAAATATTCCGTTTTGGGCTCTGAAAAATGAAAAACTGAAAAATTTTCTGGAATTGAATTGTGGTCGTTTTATCCCGGATGAATCCACCCTCAGGAAAAACTACTTTTCCAAATGTTACAAGAATATCCTGGAATGATTAGAATTTTCGTTTCTATTGATGAGACCTGCGATACGGAGGCTCGCTACGTGGCAAACGTCATCATTGGAACTTTGGAAATTGGCGGACCAGGTGAAGTGTTTCTGCTTACGAGTGAGGTGCTAGAATCCGTTAATCATTCCACAATTTGTAAACTCTTCGACAGGTCGATGTTTCTACTGTGGCCACAGGGTATACGGCACGACAACGTCTTGCTTTTTGCGACGGATGCGGTCCCATATATTTAAAAAGTAGGCAAATCAATAAAGTCGTCTCATACGAAATTTGTGCACGTTACTTGCCTAGCTCATGCACTGCATAGAGTGACGGAGGAAGTGAGATCAAAATTTCCTCAAGTGGGTGCTTTCGTGTAGTGGACGAAGATTTTCGTCAAGGCTCCAGCTCGTAAAATGCAGTTTAAGTCTATGGCTCCTGGTGTTCCACTGCCCCCGGAACCCGTCATCACAAGGTGAGGAACGTGAATTGATGCTACAATTTACTATTGCGATCATTTTCAGGTAGTGAACAACACTGTAGATTCAATGAAGATTGAGGATGCGAGGGCAACTGAAGCTGCTCAGGAATAGTTCTCGTGCAGCGAAATGGAAGGACAGCTGGCCTTCATAGAGGAAATTTCAGTTCCTTGATGGGAAGAATCAAATGCTTACAGGAGAAAGCAGCAATGCTAGAAGATTCGCTCCCTCTGGTGAAAAAAATAGTGATTTGGAGAAAGTGTCATTTTCTGAATTTCTTCGGTCACTTTAGAAATACTTTTAAGTCATAAAAATTGGAGCCCTGATTATAATAAATAAATCTGTAGGTGATTAATAGGCAGAAAATAAGAGTGATTGTTTGTGATGTCCGTACGCACTCTTTCTGAGCGCGGAGACCAGCTTTTCAGTTAGGTTTTTCTTGGTTTTTCTCAGTTCCCCCAGACAGATGCTGGTATATTACTTCAAATGAAGCCACAACCGCCTACCACAACGCCGTATCTAATTTAGTATACACTAATACGTAATCATATCTTTCGACGCTAGAAAATCTAGAGTATCTTGCTTGCAGCTGTTTTAAATGAAAATTAAAGCAACCTGATTTAAAGATGTTACTTCCTGAAGTGTCGTAAAGATTTTCTGGCTTTTCGTACTGACATACTGCTTCTATCTGTAGGTGGAAGATAAGCCAAGGAGGCTGCAAGAAAGGAATATTTTGTGGGTTATTTAACGACTCTTTCAACATGTAGACTGCTTTGAATCGGATGATAGGATGTTTGATTTATGTACCGAGAAGGTTTTTGAATGAAGTGGTTGTAATATTATCAATGTATTATACCTTAATTTTTTTGAGGGACTGAGGAATACCGCAAAAGTTCTAGAACCAAAATAATAGGTATCCTGGTCGAGATTCGAAAAGAGCACCTCCCTAATAGAAGCTTAGAATTTAACCTCTGGACCATCTGTTGGTAGAAATGGAAATTGTGAAGTTACGCGTTTGAATTTATAACGGGAATTTTTCTAACATTCTTTATTGCAGTCGCCATTATTGCAAATGCCAAGGATAGTTAAATAATCTAGCAATTAAATGAGGCAGGACCAGTCAGTTAGGCAGCGTCTACACGAGCGCACAGAATGCGTCCGTTGTAGAAATGAACAAGAGAGGCGAATGCTACGCTTTCTTGTGGCTCCATTGCAGACAAAAACCTACGCACCGCATTCTGCAACTATGTGGTGTCCTCAGCCACGTCCGTGATAAAGTACGTTCGTTACAACGGACGTATTTTGTGCCCTCATGTAGACGCTGCCTAATCGTCTATTTGCAGCTTCACGTGAATGGTGCATGAAGACTTCATATTGGACGTGTACGTGTACGTCTATCCCTAGTAGAGAAGAGTTCAGTGGAAAAACTGCAGTGTTGTGGCATATAGCGACATCTGGTAGAATAGCTGTATAACTTATCACTTTTCTACATGTATACCACATACAGCTTTCAGAGGGAGCAGAATAGTGTCCTCCTGATACTCAGTCGTCAACTTATGAAATGTACCTAATATCGACGTCATTTTATGGCGTCATCATAGGAAGTTTCACTGCAAAAGTAAACTAACTCCCGCGTTCAAAGAGAACCTGCATATTTAAACCTTCAAGAAGGAGACGGCATGCTCTTGCGAAACGCCGTTATCTGTCTACAGAATTGCACAGTGTCACAGCCCAGAAAATGAAGAAGCGGGGGAAGCGGTGAAGTTCTCGATTGTTGTTCGGGAGATGCTCAGTTCGAAACTCGGGCGAGGCACAGGTTATATTGACTGAGAGTTTTAAATATTCTACTCAGTTCTTCCAGGAGCCGACTGGCTACGGGATATACAGCATAGGGGTCGGAGTTCGAGTCCTGGTAGGTTAAAGAGTTTTCTCTTCTCCACGTCGTCCAAGCCGGCCCTGGGGCCCACCCAGCATCCTAGCCTATCCGGGGGTAAAGCTGCAGTGGCGCCAAGCTGACCAATCACATCCAACTAGTGCCAAGGTCAAGGAAATATGGATCTATACATCCACTTCCCTGTCCGTCTTCATGATATAGTGCTTAATTAGTTAAGCACAGGGACAACTTCGGGAAAAATCGGAATGTTATCTTGATACGGCTCTCATTATGCTACCTTTGTGATGGTCTCTTTCTTTCAAGGGCGTGAGGCTAAAATTTTACTTATACTTACCATCTCTCTCTTGCCTGCTACATGCCTGACTTACCTCGTCCGCCTTAATATGATCATAATAATTATATTTGGTGAAGATTGTAAATTATCAAAATTCTTATTACGTAATTTTGTTCAGTCTCCTTTAATTTCCTCTCTGTTATGTCCTAGCATTCTCCAAAGCAAGTGAAATTTGCACGTGTAGATTGTGATTGGCAAGGAGTGTAGCACATATTTGGAACAAGAAAATGGCATAGAAAATTTCGGTAAGAAAACATGAAGGACAGAGATCGCTAGGAAGACCTAGGCATAGATGGAAATATAATATTAAATTGGGTCTTAAAGAAACAGATTGTGAGGGAATGCAGTGGA
>NW_019727096.1:1445178-1457554 GCF_002891405.2 Cryptotermes secundus
CAAGGGGCACACACAGAACATTTGTAGAGTGTGAAGAAAAGTTCTTTTTATATATCAATCATATTTGTACCTGTAATGCTTTGGAAAATATAGCGTTTTAAAAACGAATGAATCATTGATAGTAGCCCTGTATACTCGTTATATTAAATTGCAGTATCCTGTTACACTGACTTTGCGATCCGCTTCTTTGCCGTCTATGTGCAACGTCGGTTCATACTGTCAAGCCGTTTTTTCGTTAGTATCACTACATGTTTCGGCCTAACCGGCCATCATCAGGTGGTTATGATGACTGGATCTGCTTCTCACTGTAATGTTGTTCTGCTTTTCTTGAATGAATGTATAAGGCGTGGGCCTTCTTGACCCTTGCACCGTGACCACAGTGATCTATTGTGCCTAGTCCTGCTTTTCTTAGTTGTCTCTTATTTGTAGGTTATGGTCGATCACCATACAACAAAATTCCTCACCAATTCAGGTCAGCCACATACCGAAACAAAGACAAACCAACAAACCAACCAAACCGTTAAGTAACATCATATACACAGAAACTGAATATATATATTCATACATACCTTAAAGTAGACACATCACATATTACAGATAAGACAAACACGTGCATAACAACATCTGGTTAACCCACATGACCCGCAATTAGTCCGAGGCAATTACATAAGAAAAGCAGAACAACATTACAGCAGATTCGTTCATCACAACAACCTGTACACCTGTTGACGGTCAATTAGGCCGAAACATGTAGTGATACACAATAAAATGAAGACAAGCGAATATTAACCGACGTTTCACATAGACGGCCACAAAGGGGACCGAAAAGTCAGATCTAATAATCTGCATCCTCTTTGTGTAAACTTCACAGCCTTCTCAGATCACATATCTATCACAAAAAATAAAATTTTACCGAACAGGAGCCGGAATAGCTCAGTCGATATAGGGACTGACTACAGGCTGGACGGCCGAGGGGTCAGATTTTGAGTCCTGCTGGGGTGAATATTTTTTCCCTCTCCAAATCATCCGTACCGGCTCTGGGGCCCACCCAGCTTCATATCCAATGGGTACTGGGGGCCCTTTCCCCGGGGGTAAAGCGACTGGAGCGTGAAGCTGACCAATCACCTCCAACTAGAGCTGAGGTCAAGAATACGTGGATCTGTATATATATCCACTCCCACCATACGCCTTCATGGCGTAGTGCTTAATTAGTTAAGCACAGGAATAAATTTACTTACAGGTTTTGGCTAGAGGTGATGGCTGTAGAGTTGTTTTAAGGATGTGTGAGCTTCGAATCTCTGCTCGAACACAGGCTATCTTTACTGAGGTTCTTCGTGGTCTGTCAGACCCTCCAGGCAAATTCAGGGACAGCACAGCGATTAGGCAACGACAAATTCCTTGAACATCCTTTCCAATTCAGCATTTATCCATGTCATCCTGCCATCCGTTGCTTTCTGGATATTGGAACCGTAGTTAAATGAGCCACGGAAAAGCATAGAAACAAAAAAAATCATTTCAAATTGTTGACATTTTATTCCACTACATGTCTCTGTTTGGTGAAATTACGAATATCATCAGAATGGGTAATCAATAGCCGCCCCACAACTCAAGAGGTTAGTCGCTGGCTTCCCACCGCGGCGCCCCGTGTTCGATCCCGGTCTAGTCAAGTGGGATTTGTGGTGTGCAAAGTGGCACTGACGCGAGTTTTCTCCGAGTACTTCGGTTTCCCCTGCCAATCTTCATTTCACCAAATTCTCCACCATCATAATCACCCGGGGCAGGCTACAATAGGCCAGTCAGTGGCTACCGTGCCGAGTGGACCCAGCTGGACTCCACCCCCGACTAAGCGAATTAAAAAGGAATGGGAAATCTATAACACAAAGCACAGGTACAACAGCCGTCTAACAGTGGGTTAACTGACCGTCCCTTATAGTGGATTTGGTAGGTTATTTGTTATTGTTTATCCTTCTCGTTATGTTTTCATCAGAATTAAATACAAAGTGACGCTCAATACGGAGGTAGAAATTTCTTCGAAAGGTCTGTAATTTTTTCAGATTACGCGTCGCAGCATCCCAGAAGATAGAACTGCTCATAACCACGGCTGTGAGAGCCTTATATGCTACACTTAAGTCTTTCACTTGTGTTCTGCAGGGAGGACTTCAGTCAGAACTAATTAAATTTTTTTTATTCTCATAGTGGGGGGTTGAGTCCATCTGGGTCCACTCGGCACGGCGACCACGGATTGGCCTATTGTACCTGCCCCGGGTGATTATGATAATGGAGAATCTGGTGGAATGAAGATTGGCAGGGGAAACCAAAGTACTCGGGAAAAACCCGCCCTAGTGCCACTTTGTCCACCACAAATCCCACTTGATCAGACTGGGATCGAACCCGGGCCGCCACGGTGGGAAGCCAATGACGCCAACGACTAACCGTTTGAGCTATGGCGCGGTCCTCAGTCAGAACTAAGCCAGCATAGAGGGTGTAAGTTGACTAAAGTCCTTATTCCAATGAGACGCAATTTCTAAATTAAATTCCATGTCCTTAGCTCTTGATATTAATTATGGATTTAATACAGTTTGAAGGATAAAAGGAAAGTACATTCACTATTACCGTAACCACATTATGTCGAACCTTGGTTTTAAACTCCTCCTCACCCCCCCTCTCCCCGACTATTTAGCTAATATGAAGCTGCGAGAAGCACCTTCCTGATCCTTACTGCTGAATTTTTCGAGCACTGCTAGACCAACAGAGAGATGGACAGACCTTGTCTCTCTCTAATGGAAGTTTCTCAAAGTAATGTTTCATTTTATTATTTCTTGTGGTTCTCAGTATTAAAAACGATAAGTTTCCTAAGCAGCATTAACCAGTTTTTGATACGGAGATGCAGTGATTTTAAGGACTGAAATCTTTAAAATTTTGTCACTATCAAGTGGATGGCATTCTTTCCTCGCATTTTGGATGTACCAAGTTCATATTTCTTCCCAGAGACCGATGCTTCGAAGCCTTTTTGAGGTCTTCCTCCATACTTTAATCGAGATGTCGGTATAGTACCTCAAAGTAGGTCACAGCTGCTTCCTTCCGAAACTTTGTAATCCATGTTTACTAATCCTCTTGTCGTTAGATGGAAATTTGTTCGTAAGAACAATCTAAGAGTTCTGAGTGTAAGTCTCTTTACAATTCTTACTCTGCATTGTTCTCATGTGCCCTCAGAATCACCGAAAATGGGAGGGAATTAATATTTTTTTTTTTGGGGGGGGGAGATAGTTCGGCGTAAATGAAAATCAAATTCAGAAGATTCTTAGCCTGTTTTTATGATAATGGACTAATCGGCAACAAACATAAAATTGTCAGCCTCTCCTACCACTGTTACTGAAATCAGTTCCTGGTGATGGAGACAGTCTACGAAACGTCTTCGGAAATAGGTTGATACATATGCGTCATTTATTAGCTAGTCGCTAAAGTGTAAGATTTGAGGCTTTCACGGCGGTGACTATGAAGAAAGCAGTCTTCTGGGATTTGGCACCGTGTATGTGTGGTGTTAACCGACGGTTCGGAGGAACGTATCGCCTCCATCTTCAGGGTAGAAGGAAAAATATAAGAAATCCGCAAGCGAAGAGACCGTGAGAACCGGTAAAAGCAGACTGCTTTTACCGGTTGTCACGGTCTCTTCGCTTGCGGATTTCTTATATTTTTCCTTCTACCCTGAAGATGGAGGCGATACGTTCCTCCGAACCGTCGGTTAACACCACACATACACGGTGCCAAATCCCAGAAGACTGCTTTCTTCAGTCGCTAAAGTGTTTGTATTTACATTCTCCAAATGGTCGTGGCTTTGTGTTTCATTTTATGCCGCTGCACAGAGTATATAGTGTCGAATGATCGCGTGGTTGATGAATTGAAAGGATTTAGAAGGATCCAGTCGTGACCTGATCGAGGGGCTTTCCTGACATTTATCTGGAAGAACTGATGTAGGTTACGATGGGATAGTAGATATCACGACTGGGTCTCGAACCGACCACCTCCGGAATAGTGGTGCGGAGTGTTAGTTCCATACTAGCCAGCTCGAGTCTCAACAGTTGTGTTCCTTCATAACGTAAAGCTATATTTACACTAAGAATCTACGTCAAATTGTTTGAAACGTCCGTATCTATACTTGCCAAAATCATTGTGTATAATAAATTCTTCTCAGGGGATTAGGATCCGTTGTATTATCCCCTACCCTTCTTCTTTTGTAATAAGATTAAATAACATAGAACAAAACAAAGTACTTCATTTATCTCCTTTTTGAGGCAAGAAAATTCTGGAACAGAAATAAACTAATAAAGGGAAATCCAGAGGGAAATCCTCAAGAAAAAGAGACCTTTTACGTTATTTTCTTCTTTTTAGCCTTTCCTGCAGTCTTGTTGAAATACTTGGTTCTCTGAGCTAAAGAGAGAAACTGTTGGTGGAACTGGACTTAAGTCTCGGAAGAGTGAGGCTATGTAATCCTACTTTGCGCCACGTTTCCTGTAGCCTCTGGCAACCGCTACATCCGTTCATACCAAGTGCTGTCTGAAGGAGGACCACAGAACAGAATTTAAAACTGGTCTGGTTTTGCACAGAAAGCAGTAGAATCGAGACTAATTTGGGGAATTTTCGAAGGCCATAGATGCCGTGAAATTATGAGCGAAATTTTTTTAGTGCCCACTGTATCATGTAATTAATGTCATAATTCACAAGTAAAATTTTCAAATATACGACAAGAAAATTGTTTCGAATTAAAGCATAAATGGGTGCCTAAGTTGGGGAGGTTGAATTCATTACAAGAAATTTTAACGGGTTTACCTTATTTATCTTTCATTCGAATCAAACGAAAAGCTTATAATTTAAGTACAAATATTACGTTTTCGGAGAATATCTATCATCTTGTCTTTACCTAAAAGGATCGTCCTGTTTATTTTCAAAACACAACGTTTCGGAGACTGGATTCTGTCTCCGTCTTCAGGTAAAACCTAGCCCCTATGCCCGTAGATAGGAACTAGCTCTAGCGACTGGGCCCAACTCTTTGTTTTACCTGAAGACGGAGATAGAATGCAGTCTGCAAAACGTTGTGTTTTGAAAAATAAACAGTCCTGTTTTTAGATAAGAACAGGACGATGGATAATGTCCAAAACAGAATATTTCTATCAATGTACCATCATCAGAAACTTTTCTATATTATTTAAATAAAGTTTAAGAGATTTCCTCTGTCTCCATCATCAGGGTGGATGTGATGAGTGACCATATGTCAGTGATATTTATACCAGTTTGTCAAATCGATGCCTCTTCCTATTGATGTACTATGCAAAGGAGGACGGAGCCAAGCCCTCTGTTCACCCATCCGTCCCTGAAGTATTATAATAATTAATTATTTTAGCATGCATTATTATAATTATAATATTGAATGTTATAGCCATCAGGGAATAATACAGCTCAGTAATTGCAGCCTCATTTTGTCTCATCACTGTCTCATCTCTGTTTGATGTTCTCTTCATAATTGGCAAGTCCTAAATACAGAAAGAGTGTCATACCCGTAACAGGCACCACAAGTAATTCTGCTGAACATGTTCGAACCCGCATGAAGCGCTTTGTGAAGACACGAATGTAGAATGTACGAGTAGTTTAATACTTCAGTCTCTTATAATAATCTATTATATTACGGTAAAATAATGCACGTTTGTGACTAGAGGTTCTCACAGCGGTGGTTATGAAGCGTTCTACATTCTGCGATTTATAGCCTTACAGTACGTCGAAAGTAAACCGATATTTCGGAGGAATCTTCACTGTTTGTATCCTGTCATGATTGGTGGTATTTCGTCATCACAATAAAAGTAAAAATAAACCAATCGAACTGCTGACATTGGTTTTATTTGATAGTTGCTACATGTTTCGGTCCACATTTTGGACCCATTTTCGGCAGTCTCATCAGACAGGTCTCTTGTTATTGAATTGTTGTAACATGGAACCATATTAGAGCTGCTCATCACAATCATATAATACATGCAACCGTCACGACGTTGCAAGAACTTTACTAATTTAAAAATTGTCAAAATTTAAAATTCAAACTTTTTTTTTCAATTCTCTTGCCGTTGAACGTAAAAATTCTGTGTTTTTGTTTTGTCCCTCGTTGTAGGCCGTCTTTCGCCCTGGGTTCGCCGTTATACTGCATGTTATGGAAGCTATTCACGATAATGTTATTAGTTTCTAGTTCTCACTTATCTTCCTGGGTCTATCGTCGTGATTTTTTTTTCTTAGGGTGTACTATGTATTCCTTATGTCTTATCTGTTCCTGGTTACAATGTGGACACAACACAACTCCTCCATCTTGCTGCCTACTTCATGTTGTTTTCTTGCTTGACTTTCTCATTAACCCTGAAGATGAAGGGGACATGTCCCTCCGCAACATCAGTACAACTTCAACGGGCTACACGCCGTTATAAATCAGAATATAGAACTATAAATGATGCACCTTTTTATTTTAATACGTCATGAGAGTTGTTATTACTTTGTCTGTATAATCTTTCGTAATTTATTGAAATGCGGATAATCTGCCACGTTACTTCTATGTCAGCAGCATTCATTAAAGCAGTGATGATTGAGAATTGTGAGTAAAATCTATGAAATATGTCATTGGTGAAAGAGGAAAGATGTGACACAGTGGTGTAGTAGTACCCTGCACTCTTGAGGCACGGAGTTCCTTTTTGAGCTTTGTAACCAGGTAGCTCTCCTTTAAACAATACGGCTTCACATTTCGTAAGACTCCACTGGTGGCCCGTATCGCCGTGTGATCCCCGGTCGTCACAGATCACATCTGTCGGGAAACACCGCCACAGGCGGGAAAGAAGTGGAATTTGAAACATTTGAAATGGAATCTTGACAATTCGCACCACTAGTGCCTTCCAATGGATGTTACCTGTAGGGTGCTGTTTTTATTGCGTCATAGTTCCCCATTCTATGGGGCCATTTGACATGAAGGAGATGCCGGATAATTGCGACGTAACTGAACATTGTGGCCACACATGAAACGTACACGCTTCTCTGCGTTAGACTGGATCCAATCTTTCCCTTTCGACTGTTGCTGTTCCCTTTCTGGCTCATATTATCGTGCATCTCCGTCTTTTACGATTTTCTCAAATATTATTTTTAGAATTTTTTAAAGTCTGTCCCTCCATTCCATTGTTCTCTATGCCTATTTCCTTATTCCATCTTTTCTTCTTGTAGTGCCTCTCTAGCTTTTCAAGTACGTTCTTTTGGCAAATGGAAGAGCAGAAAAACAGGTGATTCAGCTCCAAAGAAACGTGTCTCTTCTATGGCCTGAAGCTCAGCCTCTTTTTGTAAATTATGTCTTATAATCGTAGGGGTTTAGGAAGCATGTAACCCCTACCTCGCAAATCCACTATCAACAGGGGTTCGAATCAGATAAGATGGAAGCAGGAAGTCTGGTTTCTTTCTCTATATCAACATCCAGTTTCATTTAACAGGTTTTTCGAATTAATAATTATTTATTCGCTAGGATATAGAAACTCTTATTAATAAGAAAAGAAACGCAAAATAAATATATCATATTGTAATGAACTTGTATATTAACTTGGATTGAAATGGCCGTAAACACAAATTGTATTGACGTTATACAGATTGCAATAATAATCTTTATTGTAACTATATTGTCACGTGTTGGGTGNTGACGCAACAGGATTTTTACGGTAGTGACAGCGGTTACTACCGCTAGCGTTACTAGCAACAGAGCGCCAGGCAACAAGGGTGCCTATTACGTGGCCGTATTGTCCGATCGAGGCTACATAAGGAGCAGCGAAGGCTATTCACAGTTAGTTGTACTGTGACAGTCGCCGAGTGTGTGATCAATGAACTTGTATATTAACTTGGATTGAAATGGCCGTAAACACAAATTGTATTGACGTTATACAGATTGCAATAATAATCTTTATTGTAACTATATTGTCACGTGTTGGGTGTATAACGCGCGACAAATAACTTCACGCCTTACCACTTTTGGTAATCTTCAAGTGACACAAATAAGTCATTTTAGTACTAAGTATCGCATTACATTGCAAAGTTGTCGTTGTGCTTAATTTATTACGCACCACGTCTTAAATACTTATGGGGAATGGAGGTATAGCTCCACTATTCTTGACCTCTGCGCTGTATGGAGGTGAATGGTGAATGTTACGCTCCGGCGACCTTATCCACAAGGAAAGATGTCCCGGTGCATGTTGGATAGGAGGCTTGTATTACCTTGTAGTGTGCGGTGAGAGTAGAAAAATGAATTATATTTGTGAAATATGCTGTGATTAATCTCGGTTTTGTTACGTATAAGATTTTCGAGGTGACCACGTTGTTTTGTTCATCGTCGTCGTCATCATCATCATCATCATCATCATCATCAACAGCAGCAAGAGCAGCAGCATGGTTTAGTTTTTTCTTAACGCACATGCAACGCTCCGACTTCAGAGGTTTAACTAATCTCAATTTATCATTAAACAAATAAATAAACAAATAAATCTAAAAGTCAGTATAAATTTAAATTTGTTAATGATCCTATTTAAAATTGTGTTTACTGAAAGGAAAATTACTTGATTTTACACAAAATTCAGTCCTCTTGCCGCCGGCTCTTTCTTTCCGGATGCTTATCTGGCATTCTCTTCCACCTTGAAGATGTAAGCAGTATGTGCCACCGTAACATCAATGCACTTATGTCATATTACACGGCGTTACATCTCAGAGAGGATATCACTTCTTATGGTCACCACTTTGAGAACCGCAGAGTAAACAAAATTCATTTACATAACACAAATTCCATCCCAGAAGCACCAGTAATGCAGTACACAAAATTACGTAATTGAATGTTTGTAACAGAACCTGGCCATCTTAAGCGTTTCACAGCAGTGAAACACTACATTACGTAACACAAACGCGATGTTTCATAATAGTTTCTCGTGTTTATGATGGGTTTGAATGTCTTACATTTTCTCTCGGTTCATGAGATAACTTAGTTCGTTTTTTCTTGCTCTAGTTTAATCCATGTTTCTCGGAAACACAGTAAGAAACACAAGTCGGCAGTTTGTGATTTACCAAGTGTTTATTATACAGCGACAGGCTGCTTTTCCACGCTGAAGATAGAAAGAGAAAAGGGCCATTTCATGCCCGGGAAAATGGGGGAAGGCTCAACTAAGTAAAGGGATAATGCACTAAACGAGTGGATGGAAACGAAGAAGGTTGGAATCTGAGTTTCCCCCAATCTGCATGGAAATGCTATCACAAAAAATCTCGCTTACTTCCTCGTTTGGTCTATGTGGTCATTCTCTCATGGGTCAATGAACAGATAGTGACAGTCTGCATCGCGTTAAGTTTTTCAACAACCTAAATGCAAATTACTGCCACAATAAGAATGGAGAGGTTCAGATCTCAAACACTTGAAGCTATCTACGAAGTAGAATCAGTAAATAAGTCACACGTGGAAGCAAAACATCCGTAATGGATGTAATAGGTTTTCTCTGTGTATCAATAGGTAGCAGCACATTTCAGCTTGACGACAGTCTAGATAGAAGACGCGCATGCGCATGTTCAGAGGCTAGTTTTAGTAGTCAGAATGGTAACCGTGCTATTGAAGAGCAGCCTGCTGTTGTACGTTCTTTGTGGACAAAGGATGACTTCATACAAACTATGTTCTTAAAGAAATATTTCCTGTTTACAATAAAAGGGTGTAAAACTGTTCACAGCTGGGTAGAGAAATTCTCTCAAAGACGTTCGAAAGCCGTAGACTATGACGGACCGGGTGTTTAGATACCCAGGAAATCGTTTCGTTTATAGGCTACTCTAAATAGACATGATATGTGGGCTAGCAGAGAAAGGGATAATTGAAGAGTACGGTCTTGTTAGGTGTAAAGCCACGTGGTACGGAGAGAGTCCGATATTTCAGAGGATCTTATTGTCACGTTTATGGGAGTTTGTGTGTGACTTATAAGATTGGTTTTGGATTGAATGATTGCGTTTATTGACATCTTATACATTCACAGAGATACCGCTATTCTACACATTTTGCAGTTTACCGTTACACATGCACTAGGATTCTCAGTCTTCACTAGTCGTATCCTTGCAACAGGTTTTGAACCTTCTCACTGTAACTTCAAATCACACATGAAGTCTTCTTTTCATAGTCTGATTCCTTCTTTAGCCATTTCTTCGCCTTCGACTGCCATCTCCAAAACTCGACCCAGTTCTCGACAACAACTGAATTACACTGAAACGTGTTTCAGATCTCGAAGAAATGAAGTTCTTACATGACGGGGAGGGGAGGGGGTGAAAGACAAACGATTCATAGGTTAGATATGAAAATTGCAAATAGCCGATAAGGCTTGTGCTAATTAGTGTAGAAGACAAGCCAGACATGACAAGGAAGAATACACTTGTGGACTATTGTGATATACTAATCGACCTATCGCTTACCTCGAGGAATTGAGAAAAGTTACGTATCATCTAATTTAGCGTGGATTAAATCAGGCGTAAATAAAGTTACAAATGAAGATAAAAATAAACACTTCTTGCAAGTTCATGTTTGAAAACTAAACCAAGCTAACAAGAAACTTAATATTATTTCTTGAAAACGGTGGCAGTAGGTTACTCCAAAACGTCTCGTAACTTCTGCCAGACTATACTATATCACATCTCATCAACATGAGAACTTAGTCTAGCGTGACCATATTATACAATTTTAAAGGAGTTTAATTAAATACTTTGCCCTATTTTTTCGTGGGACTTATGTAGACTCTGTTCTTCTTAGATAATTATTCAAGCATAGTGTAATTTTCTAAGGTGCCTTATAATTTCCTGAAATTTGGGTGAATAAGGCAGTTTAATTTTCATGTCCTTAGCCAGTACGATATTTAAAAAACACTGTTATTGTGTATGTTATTCTGTTTCTTTGTATATCTAGCTAATGTGCAATTGCAGAAAAGCCGGAATAGTTCAGTGAATATAGCGAACTACAGGCTGGACTTACTGGGTTCGTTTCCCGGAAGAACCAAAATTTTTCTATTCTCCGTAGCATTCAGACCTGCCCACCCTGCTTCATATCCAGTGAGTATCGGGGGCTCTTTCCCCGAGGTAAAGCGGTAGAAGCGTAAAGCTAACTACTCACCTCCATCTGGTGCCGAGGTCAAGAATTTTTGAGCTATACCTCCACTCCCCTATGTCTTCATGGCATAGTGCTTAATTAATTAACGCAAGGACAATTTTGCTTTATTAAATACATAATCGCAGTTGAGATTTATTGCTTGGATAAATTCATTACCCCTTCTTCTTGTACCATTTTCTCTACTAAATTTATTTTCCGCTAATATAATATGAGGTTAATATGCTTGAATCTGGAACTGGGTAAGAAAACTGTTGTTTAAAAGAACGGGGATATAGGCTTGCGTCATTTTGGAATTGAGGTTAAACATTATAGAGAGGAGATTCGTATAATTTAGCCCCTGCGGCAAAGAAATAATTACTTTCTCGTGCTCTGAATAGTAATATTACATTCGAGTCTTTAGCTAAGCGTAACTGATTCTCAAAGCACCACTTATCTGATTCTCTCCTTCTGGTTATGGTTCTCCACACAACGTTTTCTCACGAGTAGGAAGAACCGTACAGCGGGAAACACGAGCGTGTGGTAGAAGGAAGGTAGGTTCATAATTCACCGGAACAATCTAGAGTATTGACAGATGCTTAGATGAAGAATTTAAATCTGTACATCGTTCCTATAATTGTTATTGTGACATGACGCCCGAAAGCCGGAATAGTGAAGTAAGAAAGAACTTTCATCTCAAGGCAATTACTCGGTAAATATATTCCCGAGGCAATGAATACGCAAGCAACTTCCATAGCTATGCAACGGCGCTGTAAACACACCTTCCCAACAATAGAGAGGTTGTGTTTTCTGCGCGATCCGTGTAAAGTGGTTATAAAGAAAAGTTCATTTGAAGCTGTTCAGTGAAGCGAGGAGTCGAGTTTCGAGACGACGGCCTGTCACGATATGATCTAGGGAGCAGAGGAATTGAACTGAGTCAAGTTTTCAGAATTGGCGGTTGCACAATAATGACAAGAAAGGAATTAGGCTGTGAAAAGAAGTCCATGGTTTATGCTGACCGTCTTACAGTGTATACACTTTTTTCACCTTATTCTTCACTTCCACACTACATGTTTCAGCACTAATGTGCCATCTTCAGGTGTCTTTATGCACGTTAAACTATTGTACTGCATGCCATAATGTCTTCATTCTAAAATGACTAAAATCTGTATTCGTCATATAGGACGATGAATTCTAAATAATAAAACTTTTCAGGATTCTTCCTAC
>NW_019727096.1:1459152-1459625 GCF_002891405.2 Cryptotermes secundus
GATCATACCGTTCGAACGAGCGAAGATTGTTCATGCCTTATACCGCTCGGCCACCGTTATCGACCTCCTATCACCTTTAGGATAGACAAATTCTGATCTGTGGACATTGCTTGCACGGCTTAGTATACTCAGTATGTACTTAGTACAGTATACTCATGTACTAACCCGTATATGCCGATCAGAGTGGGCGCGCGATCTTCACCCGTTCGAACACTGGGAGCGTAGGTTCGAATCTTTATTCAAGGCATTGATGTCTGTCTGCGTTGATTCTGTGTTTGTGTGTAGATAGTGGCCTTGCGACGGGCTGATCCCTTTCCAAGGAATCCTACCAACTAAAATTAAGAAACTGCTGTGAAACGAAGATTTTCACGGATGCCCTATGCTTCAAGTGGAGGTAACAGGAAATACATACATACACAGTGTGTCCAATTCTGTTAGGACTGTGTTCATTAAAAATACAAGACGTGAATTAT
>NW_019727096.1:1459692-1522772 GCF_002891405.2 Cryptotermes secundus
GCACAGTATCGACCAGTTATGTGTACAGGAAACAGTTTTATCCGTACATACGGTTCCTACTTTAATAACACCGGAATCGCCATACAGTAGCTGAAATTTTATAAGAAATTATTATAAAATTTTAAAACGCTTGTATACTAAAAATTCTTTCGCGGTTGTAAATTAAAGATATACTGTTTTATAAAAGATGAAAAGTAATCATAAAAGGAAGAATTTTCATCGCGAGATGGCGTTTTACCCGCGCCTTTTAAATCTAACTTTGTAAACCGTTTGTGAGTCTGACAGAAGTGGAGGGGGGGGACCACATGACACATTCTGCAGGGATGGAATGCGTTTTGCTGGACGGCGCTATTAACTCGTCACCGCACATCGCTCCGCCCCTATCGCAAGAAGTAAGTCTCCTGACACAGGAATTCCGTTCCAACAAAATACCGCTGCTATGTACGTAATATCATAAGAGAAAATTGTTCCTCGGAGCATAAAGCTGTGTTCACGCTGAGTGCATGAAGGGGCATTTACAGTGTTTCATTTTAACAACGGAGACGGCTGAAGAATGGAGGATTTAATTTCAGAACTGAAATAATGCGAAATATTTTAAGAGGTTTATAGAAATAAATTAGGATTTTCACACATGTTTCTAATTTCTGTAATTTAAAGAAACATGGAAGAAAAAGAACTGTTATAATATATGATATAAATTATTGTCGTCATGTTGAATTTGAGTCTCTGTCCGCGGTGGCTATGAACAGTACTGTCTCTTGGGTTGTGACTCCGTGTAGACTGGAGGCAGCAAGACGTTTTGAGGAATATATCGCCTGCTTCTGCTGATTTCTTGCTTGTTCCGAAACTTGGTCTTAATAAGAACTATATTGACTGTGGCGTTTCTTGGTTTTCCTCAGTTCATCGAGACAAATTCCGTAATAGTACCTCGGTTAGGCCACTGTCGGATCCTTTAAAATCCTTTCCAGTTCATTATCCATTAATCATATCTTTTCGCGCTCTACAAACTAGATACTGCAAGAGTTTTGAAATAATCAACAAAAGAGACAGAAATCTGAGATTACTTTTTCGTAATAAAAGTTCCTGCTTTCAGTATTGTAGCAGATTACTGTGTAACTGAGCTTGGTGATATAGATTTCAGGTCAATATTTCAGCTAAATCTTTGCTTTTTCTTGTCGCTGTGGATTCAGCTCTAGTTGTGTATGTCTTCTCGCAGCCATGGATCAGGCGTCAGACAATTTCCTGTCGCTTGACTTGGTATCAAGAAAGTCGCTGAAACGGAATACACTTGGAGCCATAGATTTATCGAAGTTCATTTGAACTACTTGAAGGAAGTCTTCCAAGTTATCTACCGGAGATTAAAGCCAAGGATAGGCAGGCGATATCCAGAAAGAAATAATTCTAAAATACTTTATAATTAAAAGACGAAAGAGAAAGAGTCGTGCCTTAACTGGCAAAATATTTCAGACGGAGTAAAATTTAAACAATTTATTGAACGAAAGGAATTGTAATGTAGAATGCAATATTCTTATGGGATATAACTCGTAGTAATCACAATATTTCGATGAATATGATGAGAGAGTAAGCATGGTTAAACGTCATGAAATGTGAATTGAAGAATGCCATCTTCTAGGATGTGGCGCTGTGTAGAGCTTGTGTGCACCGACGTTTCGGAGGAAAGTATCGCCTCCATCTTCAGGGTAGAAAAATCCACGAGAGAGGAACCAGCGTGAGCGTGTGACTACAGACACTCTATCTCTTTAAACGAAATCGTAAAGAGATCTTCATATGCATTAAATTAAACTTCGTTACCAAGTCAGTGTCCTGATTAGGATTCCCTTTCAACTGTTCAACATTCCAAAAAATTCTAATATTCAGCACTTTTTCCCTCCTCAACTTTTAACTCGTTTGATCCTTTTTATTGCAAGTTCTTAATCATTATTCATCTCCATAGCATTATTCGTCAAGCATTCCTTTGATTGTTCCTCTTCCTTTTCTTGCGATGGGAGTTGGATCTCTGCTTATGCTAACACCATCTTCCCCTCCACCCTCACTTTTCCTCGCCTACCCACCCTTCCTTTCCGTTTATTCCAGCCGGAAACAAACTCAGAATTGTCGAGCTAATTTCACTTGAGGGATAACTTACAAGGTTTTGCAATTATACATGGAAAATAATTCGTCTGATCGAGATCCACGCCTTTAAGCAGATTGTTTATTCTGTTGGAACCTGGATTTAGTAACACAGCAAGAAGGGCTTTAGTATCATTTACTATCAAGTTATAAATTTTCTTCTGTGTTTTAATCGGAGAACTTGAAGGTAAAAGGTCACATGGAAGGCACAGACGTAGATGAGAAGATAATATCGAATAATATTATCTAATTATGCAGTGTAATATCTGAGATGCATTTATGTTCGCAGTATTCCATCCATCCGTCCGTCCGTCCGTCCGTCCGTCCGTCCGTCCATCCCCATCCATCCATCCCCATCCATCCATTTATCCATCCATCCATCCATCCATCCAACCATCCATCCATCCATCCATCCATCCATCCATCCATCCATCCATCTGTGCCTCTACAGCCTTTTGTTAGACCTTGGCTGCTTTTTCAGTTTCTTATACACAGTCGGTAGGACTCCTTTGGCGGAGAATCGGCCCGTCGCTAGGCCGCTTCCTACACACAGAATGACGCAGACACAGAATAAACGCACATCGACATTCATGCTCTGAGTGGGATTAGAACCCCCAGTCGCAGAGTTAGAGCAAGCGAAGACAGTTCGTGGCTTAAACGCGCGGCCTCTGTTATCGGCATTTTGTTTGTACCTGCAGTAAATTGATATTAAGGACATCATCGTACGGAAATTTGGATAGAACACACCGAGAAAATATGTACAGGTCTGCATTGTTTGGAGTTAAGTTTACAGATATAATTGCAGTAATTCGTGAAAATGTAATGTAATAATTATTTTGTAGTTGATACAGGATATATGTAGCTTTGTACGAATGTTGTGCCACAGTCCGAAGAATTGATTCAGTTCTTCTTCTGTACTTGAACTAACACTGAGAGTATAACGACCTGGGAATTTCAACGTAAAGCCTCGTCTTATTCTCCCTATATGTTCATACTTCATTACGAAATAATCAGAGAATATCCATCTACGCGACTCACGCCGATATCTTCGGCTTATGCCATCGTTAAATGCCGACATTCCCAAACCTACCAACTGTTTAACTACCCTAGGTAATTTCACGTTGTCTCTATCAACAATTTAAAAGATGGAATTGAAAACTGCCCCATTTTACTTTGGCATCTAAATTATAAATTATTCATTTCATTTCATGAACATTTTTCCATTGACGTAGAATTTCATTTAAAACTTTCACAATTGACAAGACTACTTATGTGATTGCAATAAATTTCGTTCAATGAAGAACCCAGAGACTACAGGTTCAGTGCATTTTCGGTCTCATTAGTTCTGCAAATAATAATGAACTTCGTTTAGTCCATAATTTTTAAATCAATTATTTTGTTTAAAACCTTTTATATTCTGATCTCCAAATCTAACAGAAAGAAAATTCGTGAAATGGATGCACATTGGGGCGATCGTTTTAGTCCATTTTCATGTTTTACCTCCGCAATTACGGAAGGGGTTTAGATGAAATTGGTATTTGGTGGGTGAGAATGTTACAGTAAATATCACAGGATGAATTTAATATTGGTTCCTGTCTGTCCGATATAATGTTTACATAAATCTTTTCATTAATCCGTTGTCTCGGAATCCATCTGTTAATTCCCAAACAACGGTTATCCGTTGCTACGAAATATCTCGTGTTAGCAACTTCTTACCTGGCAATGACTCACTCGTTCACTGTTATTCGTTGTTATAGGTATGTAATTTCCGATCTGTTGCTCAACAGTGGACGTCTGCTACAGCTCCACCATACGGGCTTTCAGCCGTCATGTCACAATATAAAGTAGGCCTACATTAGAACGTATAGTGCTTAATAGTTCTCAAAAAAATTACAAAAACATGTAAGGACGGTATGGGAATGAAACCCCGGTGTTAGACACGATCACGAGGCCTGTTATTGGTTGCTGAAGAAGAGAGATTGCCTGTAGCAGTGTCCCCACCTTTCTGCGTCCCCTGCTTCCTGACACACACGTGCGTGTCGTAGCGTTCGTGCAACGTAATACGATCACGCACACACCAAGTCCTCCTTCCTATTACCGGACTGATTCCTTCTCGTTCCACCCACAAGCAAGTCAGGTGCAAGAATATTACATTCATAAATGACATAAAGTATCTACTTTTTTTTAACTCCAATAATTATACAATCTATCCATTAAGTGTGGATAATAAGTACATTTTGTGGTTTATATATAGAAAAGGAAAGAGAGTACTTGACGTGGTGAGCATGTTCCAATGAACATGCTCAATACTTATTTTAACTGCTTATCTACTTTTAAGTAATCACTCGTGTAGTACAACAATGAAAAGGCGAAGTTGTTCCTGCGCTTAATTAATTAAGCACCATGCAATGAAGACGTACGGGGGAGTGGAGGTATACTTCCACCACCCTTGAGCTCAGCACTAGATGGAAGATACTGTTCAGCTTCACGCCCCTGCTGCTTTACTTCCCGGCGAAAGAGCCCCCTGTACTCATTGGACAGGAGACTGGACGGGCCCCAGAGCCGGTCTGGACGCTCAGGATAAAAGAAAATTCTTTCCATGTCGGGAATTGAAACCGGGCCTTCCAGCCCATAGCCTGTCTCTATACCGGCTGAGCTATTCAAATTTATAAATAATAAGTAGGTTTGAAAATATTTTTGTAAGTTTCTCCGTAGAAATCCTTCAGCCCTCATAGGACAGCAATGGTTATGTTGAATGCTGTCCGTACGGAATGTGATGCCGTGCAGTCCCATTTTTGTTAACTAACGTTTCGGAGGAACATACTGCCTCCATGTGACGTCACATCCCAGAAGAGACAGTCTTCATAGTCACTAACATGGGAATCTCAAACCTCACGTTGTTATGATTACATATGGCTTCAAACAAGTACACAAAATTCTCTGTTATTTGTGACAGCGAAAATATTTACGGTGCAACTGCATTTTTTGCTTATACTTCTTAAAACGAAGAGTCATATACGATAAGATCGGAGAAATAAAAATAGCCTCAACAACTGGTACCGCTCGTAACTTGGTACTTTTAAGTGGTCGATTCAGTACTTTATGAGTTCTGTTACACTTTACATTTTGCGGTGCCGAGCCTGATTCGCCGATAACACGGCCCGACATCCCTCGTAGGTCCTTGTTTCTGTAGTACAGAACTCGCATGTTGAATATTGAAAATTTAATTACACATATCTAGCTGCTGTCCATAATAATTATTAGCAATCTAAATTTGTTTCTACCTCAATTTCTTAATCTCTCCTCCCACACATCTCTATATTTGTTTATATATATATATTTTATGCTGTTGCTCTTTTATTTTAGTATTCTACCGTCCTTCCAGCAAGTATTTCCGATCATTTAAAATGTTTAGGCTTCTGTATTATCGGATATAACCTCTAGGACACAAGAGACAAATGTAAGATTTGAGATTTTCACAGCGGTAACTAAGAAGAATGCCGTATTCTGGGATGTGGTGCCTTGTAGATCTTGTGTGAAGCGACGTTTTGGGGGAACATATCCATCTTCAGGGTAAAAAAATCCGCAAGCGAGGAACCAGAGTGAGCAGGTAAAAGCTGACGCTGCTTCCTCGTTCGTAGATTTTTCTACCCTGAAGATGGAGGCGATACGTTCCTCCGAAACGTCGTTTCACAGAAGATCTACACGACGCCACATCCAAAATGACGACAATCTTAAAGAGAAAAATTTAGTGTGGATCTATGATTCGACATAGATAAGAGGAGATTTCGGTCCCTAAGAAGGCAGAGACATGCAACATAAATTAATGTTATTGTTATGAAACTTATTTTTAAAAATTCAATTATTGTCACTGTATACACATTCAAGTACTACATGCTATAGATTGTTTTAAATATACTCCAAACTTACACTGTCCTTAATGCAAGACATGCAACTAAAATCACATTTCTAAATTATGTATATATATGTACGAGTATTTCAGTAGTGGACATACTAATTCCATTCTCAAAAGTATTCTTATTCTCCCGCGGTCTTGTTCCTTACCCCCATTTCACAGCCATAAGCGAAAGGGAAAATGGGGGTTCAGAAATGTCTTTTATCCCCAACCATTTTATTTCTCTTCACGCACAATTATATCGCTTCTCCCTCGCCATTATCGAGCCGATAAAGGTAGCATGAGAATGCGTCCACTGCTTCTCTGTCACGCATGTCACATGGAGGGTGGGGTTGCCTCGTCACCCTTACTGGCCAGCTAGAATTTCAGATTTATGACACTTCGCATTTTTGCAGCAGTTTAAGGGTGCAGGGGATGTTTTTAAGACTGTTATTTAATAGTATGACAACAATCCTTTATCTATTCGTCATGACTTTACTTTATTTCATCAGCATCATCATCGTCATCACTGGCACGACAGCCCTTTGTGAGCCCTGGCCTTCGTCAGAATTGCTCGCCATTCTTCTCCATTCGAAGCTACATTCCTCCAGTTCTTTACACCCAAAATTCTTATGTCCTGCCACACACTCATTCTTCCCATCTCAATCTTGGTCTTCCCACTTTTCTATTTCCTTCTGGTTTGTATTAAGTATTTTCTTAATCTTCTATTCTCGCTGGCACGTATTGTGTGCCTTTTCACCTTTATAAATCCAATAATGTCTGGTTCATTAAATGGTTTGTATAGCTCGTGGTTATACCTCTTCCTCCATATTCCATTTTCTTCCACTGGCCCAAAGATATATCTCAGGATTCTCCTTTCAGATATACTTAACAGTCTTTCATCCGATCTTGACAGTGGTCAGGTCTCAGAGGCATAAGATAGCACTGATCTTATAAGTACTTTATACATCATAGTTTTGGTTTTCCTGGGTATCAGTTGGGATTTCAGGTGTTTCCTAAGGCCGTGGAGACATTTATTTGCCGCAAGCACACACTTTTTTTATTTCATCACTGATGTCATTTTTACAGTTAACTTCTGATCCAAGGTAAGTAAAACTACATTTTTTTCTCTGTGGCGCTACAGCCCAAATTTGGGCCTAGCCCTACCTCCATGAAACTCTCCATTTCACTTCGGTTTACTAGATCTTAAACATTCGGTAAGACTCCTTGGGCAGGTGATCAGCTGGTCGCAAGGCCTCTATCTGTACATAAACACAGAAAAACACACATACACAAACACTAAACATCCATGTCCTGAGTAGGATTCGAACCGACGATCCCGGCTTCCGAGCGAGCGAGCGAGCGAGCGAAGACAGTGCATGCCTTAGACCTCTCGGCTACCGTGACCGGCAAGTAAAACTACATAGAACCTCAAATTTATATGAGCCAATTTCAAAATATGCAGGTCCATTAGCACAGTCTTTCTTGGTTAGCGGCATGTACCTTATTTATTTTGGTTAATTTTTAAATTAATCTTTTTTGCTGCTCTTTCCAAATTAAGTAAAACTTATTTAATAGATTTTTGTGTTCTACCAATTGCGTAATCAATATCATCTGCAAATGCCAAAATTTGAACTGACTTATAGTATATAGTTCCCCTTGTGTTGATGCCTGCATCTCTAACTACCTTCTCTAATGCTATATTTACTTTATTTCGCAGTCAATTCGTCTCCTGGGTGTTAAATTAAATGACGACAAACCACGAACATTGTTGTCTCGAATCTCATTTCTTCTTCTGAGTAACGATGTGAAGTTGTCATCGCAACAGCTGGAGTGGTATAGCTGCAGTTAAGTTCAGATCAGTCAGCCATCCGTGGCTGCGGAATGTTAATTAAGAGAGTCATGACACTTGGTGTCTGATCTAGCAGAAAGAACATAGATTCTGTGTGACGTTTAATGTTCTCATGGCCATGGACATCAAGGTTGATATCGTCTGGTGTTATCTGATGTGCATTTTGGGAAAATGGTACCAACATTTCGTAGGAACATGTCAAATTTCTCAGCTACTGATATTCCGAAAATTGTCGCAATATTTGCGAAAATTTATTTAGCTAATAGACTCATCATATTTCACTCGTATTGTCCCTTACTGCGCTATTTAGCACGAAATTTCTGCTAATTCTCTTCCACAAAACATGCAGGTTAGTTGCCTACTTTGCCTCGTATCAGATATTAATACGTATTCTTATATCCTATAATTTTATAACACATATCTTTCATCCCTAGTGCATGTTCAGTATTTATTTTATAATCAACCAGCATAATTAGCGAAAGGCCCTTTGTTATATCCGTTTCATGCAATAGGGTGTAAAACTGTCGTATTACCAGATGATGATGATAAGTTTCCGTTTTCGGTGATATGAAAACTGTTTCTTTTCGTCGAGTACGTTAATCTTTTCTTTATTCCATAATTAGGCTGTGAGAGCTTCTCCAGGAAGCTTGGACAGATATATTTTTATATTAACGTTAAGAAAAGTAGTGACGATTCACGATCAGAGATGCACACCGAAGTATTCGTTTGTAAATATTTAAAATACAGTCCTTTTATACGGACAGCCATTTCCGTCCCTTCAGATAGCCTGTAGGTTAGGTTTCAAAGCGGGAGGGGAAATATTTTATTGATACTTTAATCTTCTACCGGAATGTCTCATCCAACTCGAAACGTGAAGATGTATGAATAATTTATAGAGACAGTTCAGAAGGAAAGGCGACTGGTGAACAATTCGATAAGTTAAATATGTCCTCTTAGGTATAATTTCAGAGGAATCCCTAAATGAAATTCATCCTTAGCACGCAAATTCAGTATTATAATAATATTGCCTTTAATTAGATTTTTCCCATAATAAATTTTATGCTTTGTGAAAATGACGTCTAAACAGGCCACAAGTAAGTTTGATAATTCTTGTAAGTTTTGAGGTTTTCACGGCGATTACTATGAAGAAAGTCGTCTTCTGGGATCTAGCGCTGTGTATTCTTTGTTTCAGCCGACGTTTCGGATGAACGTCGGCTGAAACAAAGAATACACGGCGCCAGATCCCAGAAGACGACTTTCTTCTTGATAGTTCTTGTTTACTAGGTTTCGTAGTACAACCTTCACAATCTCCTTAAGTAACTAGAACTATTCCTTCAAGGGCTTTGTTTCTCCCATATCTCACGATGACATACATGTTACATTCCTGCTTAATGTTCTCAGTAATATATTAAAACAGAAGAGAAAAATAAATCGAAGTCATTGGAGTAGCTCTAAGTTTCTAAGCTCATATCCAAGAGTGTTCGTTTCGAATCTCGGCTGGGACATCGGCTGTCCTGACTGAAGCTCCCGCGGTTCTCCTCAGTGCCTCCAGAGGAACGTCAGGATAACTCTTCGACTAGGTCATAACAGGTTCCTAGAAAATTCTTTGTAATTCATAATTAACTCTCATCCTAACGTATGACGCTGCATTCCAACTGCGGAGGGTGTCGCAAAATACTCGTGAATAATTAATAAGGGAATATAAAGTGTGATTCGAAAATATTGTCGGTATTTTCATGGTTCATAAACGGAATCCCCGACAAGAATAGAGAATCACTCTGTGTATGACGTATAGAACATCTAAACATGAATAAATGAATGAATGAATGAATGAATGTATAAGGGGTGGGCCTTCTCGGCCCTTGCACCGTAACCTACAGTGATCTATTATGCTTCCTCTTTTGATTATCCCCTCTGCAATCCTGCGCTTCGAATGAAGTGCAGGATTTTGTACGTGGGGACGTCGAAATAGTCACTTGGTTCCATAAAGTACTGACCAAATTGACGTAATCTTAAATAAGCTAAGACCTCACATTCACACAGGATATTCGTGGCTGTTTCCACATCTAAACATTATTTTCTATAATTAGGAGAGAACGTTTGTAACATTGTAACAAGGAGGCATAAGACTACAAAATTTTTTAATTAGAATTAACAGAATCATTGATGAAATATCTCTAACCAATTCAAAATAAATTTCCTCTGTTTCAGTCTACTGAGCAAGCAGTTATGTGGTACTAATAACACGTTAAGAAGAATTGGTGTTTTCAAAGTCTTTAAACTTGAAAAGAGGGTGAATTTCCAATTTACTTGCATTCAAAGACATTTAAAGCGATCACACAATAAGGGACGTAATATTACTAGAGCAACTTTCGAAATTATTCACGATAATTTTGATTTATTAGTTCCGTCTTAATGAATTTGTATATTACGATAAGAGGCTTCTGTCTCGGCAGATATTTTGGGGTGCTAGCGCGTTACATTTCCTTATATGGCTGCAAGTTGCAGGAGAAAGGGTGCAAGGAACTTAATGGCAAAATTCTATTATTCCTTCCTCTTATTCAAACCCTCTTTTCTTACCAATTTACATTTCTCTTGTAGCGTTCTGCTCTCTTTCCCTCATTGATTTTCATACCGTTTGGTCTCTTCCATTTATCTTATCTTCTGTCTCCTTTCCTTCGTCTTCTTGTGCGACACCACGGCTTGTAGTTTATCTTGTCGCTAGAGACAAATTCCTCCAACAGCCATCCGCCTAACCTGTACATTTCTGCTTCTCATTTCTTCGAAGATTATGAGACTTGAATTTTTTTGTCCTAATGAATACATACTTTGAGAATTTTTAATTAATATATGAGTGCTGTGACAGAGATCTAATATCGCACTTCCGATGTTTAATTTTCGAAATTAAGAGCAAATTAAATTTGGGTAACACTTGCTACAGTTCAGTTCAAAATATTTGTCTTCTATATTACAACACAAAATTAGATAACTAAAATTTTGTCTGTAGTTTTGTATTGGAGCCGGGGTAGCCTAGCCGGTATAGCGACTGGCTACGGGCTGGATGACAGAAGGGTCAGAGTTTGATTACCGGCTGGGTCAAGAATTTTCTCTTCTCCAAGTCGTCCAGCCCGACTCTGTGGTCCACCCAACCTCTTATCCAATGGGCAAAGCGGCCGGAGAGTGAAGCTCACCACTCATCTCAAGCTAGTACCGAAGAAAATGTGGATCTATACATCCACTCCCCCATACGCCTTCATGGCGTAGTGCTTAATTCGTTGAGAACAGGGACAACTTTACCTTTACATTTCTATTGGTGTGCAACTTGATCTTTGATATTAAGGGAGGAACAAGGACTGAGGTTTTCTGAGAACACGATGCTGAGGAGAATATTTGGACCACAGATGGATGAAGTAATAGTAGGCTCAAGAAAAATTCAGGACGACAAGCTTCTTGACTTGTATTGGTTGACAAATATTATTAAAATTATGAAGTTAACGAGGATGAGATGGACAGGGCATGTAGTATGTATGGGGGAAAAGATGGATGCATACAGAGTTTTGATAGGAAAGCCAGAATGAAAGAGACTATTAGAAAGATATCGATGTAGGTTGGAGGATAATATTAAAACGAATCTTACAGGGATAGACTGACGTGTTATCGATTGGATTTATTTGGCTGGATAGGGACAAGTGAAGGGCTCACGTTACAGAGTGTTAAACATTGTGGTTCCATAAGATGGACAATTGCTGAATAGCAGAACGACTGGCGGCTTCTCAGGAAGGACTCAGTTTCATTCAGTTAGTTTTCTATAGATTGACGGAAGATTTACTAACCTAGCACTATGTTAGAAGTCTTTAAATAAATTCGATAACTTACAGTTTGCTACAGGCCGGAAGTTCGCGGGTTCGATTGCCGTTGATGTTATTGGATCTTTCAGTTGACCTAATCCTTCCAGCCGCATTTAAGCCCTGAGGTTGACTCAGCCTCTAGCAGAAATGAGTACCAGGAATCTTCATGCGGAGTAAAGGGCGGCCCGTGCGTAAAGTTGACAACCTCACCGCCATCTTTTGAGCCGATTGTCTAGAATATGTGGCAGCCTCGATGCCTCACAAATTTATGGGCCTCCACGGTCTGCAACAGGGATAATTGAACTTTTTTACCTTTACCGTAATGGAACACAGAAGTTTAAGGCGGCTGAAAACAGGGCACTAAACAGACCTTTCAGACGTAACAGGGAAGGGTTAGTAGGCGGCTTTAGAAAGGTTCGTAAGGAAGGTTATAATAAATTATTCTCCTCATCAAATATTGTTTTGTACAAGCCAGGAATAATTAGATGGACAGGTCATGTAGCACACATTTATACGTGTAAGATGAGAAATGGGTGCACTCTCGTAATGAAAAACCTTAAGGAAAAGGACTAATTGGTGGATATAGACATAGATGGAAAGACAGTGGACTGGATTAATCCGATTGAGGAGGGCTCTTTCGAAAATTGTAATACATTTTCGGGTTCCATTAAACGTCATCGGAATTTGCTATTAGTTTCTAAATGACCGGTGCGTATTCTTTCTCATGCACGCTTGGCGGAGCCCAGCTTTATGGCATTTGTGTTTGTGTTTCGGCCCGCAGAGGCTGTTACTACTTGGGGAATGACTAATGCAGTTCCATTCGGGACTACAGTAGTACAAAGTGGCGAAATTTAATGAAATCATTAGAAGCCATTTTTAGCATATTTTCCTTAAAAAAAATAAAACAAGGCTTATGAGATCACTTTGTTGTCTGTGTGTGTATCCGTTTGTGTCTGTCAATCTGTTAGTACATCCCCCTGATTTTTATTACAAGGATTATGAAATCACCTTGCTGTCTGTATTTCTGTGTGTCCTCATTATTGTTTTCGTTTTCTATGTGGTCCGTATCGTATCAAAGAAAGTAGGCGATTGGTTCTTCCCAGAACTTCTTGTTTAGAAATAGAGTTCCAATATATGATTTGTGCCTACTTTAACTGATAGAGGGTGTCGCGTGGTAAGCGCAATGAATCCCGAAGGCCGTTAATTTCGGTTTGCTGGACCGGTGACGCTATTTCCTTGAAACAGCTCCTCAGTTATCCTCACCAGGCTGAGTGGATCTCGTTCAAGACCCACTACTTCTCACAAAATCTGGTAGCGGGAATCGAACCCTGACCTCTGGATCTGTAGCCAGGAAATCTGACCACTACATAACCAGAGGTAGCTCGGTCGGTATAGTTCCCTAGCGGACTAAAACCACGGATTTTGTTCATATATAATTTGTGCCCAATTCCTGTGTTCATAATTAAAATTTAACCAATATTTTGAAGCCACTCAAGAAAAATTGTAGGTCGCTTATGACCCTCTAAAGGGATTACCGTTACTTTCCTGAAGAAACCACCTATGCAGCTTCATTTACGTATATGTTCTCTGTAGGTTAGCTATAAATAATAAAATATTTGGAGCCGTTTTGGAGAATACCGCATTTATGTTTCTGCGACGCATTCGAATTGCTCTTATTTTTGGATGCAGATTTTTAAAATTCACCAGGCCCCGACCTATGAACGTGAACTCTTAAATACTGTCCACGAACGAAAATCATTCATCTGTTCAGGGGTAAGAGGGGAGCATATAAGGACAGAGAGAAACAGATACAAGACATTAAAAAAAACACAGTTCCTTATTAAGATGTGATGAGACCTGTAAATCTGTCAAACCCCCGGAGATTGATTTTCACAATTACAGCACTTTCTCACGCTAAATACCGTATTTACGCATGTATAGGCCACATATTTTTTGCCAAAAATTCAAGAGGAAAACTGGGGTGCGGCTTATATTCGAAATATTCGAAATCACTCTTCATTTAAAAAAAATTAACGTTGCCAAATTTCGGAATAATTTCTACTCCTGAAATTTTATTCCAAGAAAATTATTTTTTCTACAATTTCTGTCTGAAAATTGTGCTGCGGCCTATACATGCGTAAATACGGTATATGAAAAATTAAAAAGGGACTCTATTACATATATGACGTTAGTCCAGAGTAATACGTGTATAATCTATATAATGTAATTTTGTTTGATGAGTGACTTTTCTCTAATGGAAGATGAATAAAGGCGCTGCATAAATTCTAGGCGCTCTCTAGCAGTGGGATTTAATCGGAATCGATTTCACGACCCGCTGGGTTGAAGCGACCCAGCTTAAGATTTGTGGGGTAGAGACGGCTGAGCAAATTCAACGTTACAAAGGAAGGGTTTCGGTGTACAAATTCACCACATCTGTTGTAGCAATTTTGTATACTTGCATTCTGTAACTTTAATGTCTTTAGAATTTATAAATTATTCAGTTTGTGTTTGGCGTGACGTATAGTATTCTAATGACTTCTCTTCCTCTATATATTGCATCCACTTTTCCTGCGCGGTTTAATTTTGTGTACTGAAGACAATGGCAATATATGTCTCCGAAACATCGGTATATGCTTGCCAAACTACGCTGCATCAAATCCCCTAAAATAGCAGTGTTCATAATGAAGAAAGCCGTCTTCTGGTACGTGGCGCCGTGTAGATATTGTGTTAACCGACTTTTCGGAGGAACGTATCACTTCCATCTTTCTTCTACCCTGAAGATAGAGGCGATAAGTTCCTCCGAAACGTCGGCTAACACAATATCTACACGGCGCAACATCCCAGAAGACGACTTTCTTCATAGTCACCGCCGTGAAAACCTCAAATCTTACACAGTGTTCATAGTGACCGCCATGACAACTTTAAAACAGACAATTTTTATATCCATAAACAAAACGCAGAAATATGGCGGTGGTTTCATACGTACAGGTAAGTTTAACTCTCTCTGAATGGCCAGAAGAGTAGAAGTTGTACTCGTCCATCATTTTGTTCTTTAGCATACCGGAATGCGGTTCAAAATCCCTATGATACCGAGGTGTACCACCCGTTGAGAAGTCAGCAGGAAGTTTCATAATTTTTATATATATTTTTATACTTCTCCTGATTTCTCCCTTATTCCACTTCATTCCTATACGTTATCAATTAGTCAAAGTCAAAGTCGCATTGCGACTGACGGTCAGTCAGTCAGTCAGTCAGTCAGTCAGTCAGTCAGTCAGTCAGTCAGTCAGTAAGTCTTGGTGTCGAACCCCATCTGTGGCTCATGACCAGATATTTATTACTATTTGACATTTACGGTCTTATTTTTGTGGGGCGCCCTCTCTGACGAGAGGACGGGTCTGTCTTTTATGTATGCTGCTGGTTCTTGCCAGCACAGTCTTTCTCGGTTCGAGTCCCTTGAGACTCGTGACCGTATTTTACTGTCTCATATTCGAGATTTCCCTTTTCGTCGCCTCCTACGACTCGCAGGGTCANTATATGCTGCTGGTCTTGCCAGCGCAGTCTTTCTCGGTTCGAGTCCCTTGAGACTCCTGACCATATTTACTGTCTCATATTCGAGACTTCTCTTTCCGTCGCCTCCTACGACTCGCAGGCTCACGGTGGAGGGATTTGACCCCGCCTCCACACGGGTGTTATCACATAATGTGTTGATATCAGAATTTAACACTATTTCCCACGAAAAGTGACAAAAACATTTACTCGCATTCTGTGTTCCTTGTTTAGTGTATTACAGTTCATATATCCACATTGAATTTTTATCGGTACCCAGAGAACAGGCATCATACAGCGAAACAAAAGATTTCTCTCCCGTTCGTGACCCACTCCATAAGTTAAAAAACTTAAAGTTGTCACTGTGCTTAATCAGTTAAGCAGTATACTATGAAGACGTGTGGAGGATTGGAGGTATAGTTCCACCATTCATGACCTCGGCACTAGATGAAGGTGAGTGGTGAGCTTCACATTTCGGCTGCTTTATCCCCTGGAGAATTCTCCTTCGGTCCCAATTGTAGAGGAGCAAGGGTGGGCCCCAAAATTCTTGATATTATGGAGGAGAAAACATTTCTCGGTAATCGAACATCGCCCTTCCAGCCCCTAGCCCTTCTCTATACCGGTTTGGCTACCACGACTCCCGCTACGCAAGTTACGTTCTTGAACCGTTCGGTAGTTCTTTGCTATGGTGACTCGAATGTTCTTAACGTGAAAGCTTTCACCTCACCGTTACATTTCTTTTTATATATAGAGAATTTCTCGATATCTTGCAGTAGACGCCGGCTCCTCACTGCAGCAGACCTTAAAATACGATGCTACGTAATCCTTTGCTCCCTTCAACGCGCATTTTCGTCAGTCTGAACCGTTAGAATTTTTCGAACCTTTCTATATTCCATTTCTCGATTTTATTTCCCTCCCCCCCCCTCATTCCTTTCCGCCTGTCTGCTTGAGCGCGCCTTCTGTTTTTCACTGCGCGATGTTGTCGTAGTTTCTCTCATAGCGCAGGAAATTTCAGTGCGGATATCCTGTGCCAATTAAGACTTCGGCCTCTGAAATAACGAGCATACACGTACATGTTCTTGCGCGTCATTTAATGATGCTGTCAGTATATAGACCATATGGCGTCGCATGATAAGATGGTAGATGAATAATGACTTGGAAGGAAAATTGGAAGAAAGTGGTCGTGGCCTAATCTAAGTAATATCCCGGAATGTGGCTGGAGGTACTCGGTGAAACGACGAAGATAGTAAATGAAGATAATTGATGTCCCGGACGATACCTTTCAAATAAGAGTCAAGAAAAATATTATGTTTCTGAACATTATCCATGGACCTGTTTTTTATTTAAAACCACAATGTTTCGGAGACTCCATTCTGTTTCTGTCTTCAGGTAAAGCACACTCAGTTGGGCCCAATCGATAGAGCTAGTCGTTATCTGAAGACCATAGCAGTCTGATCCGTGAAGATACTTGAAATAACGAATGAGTAACCAAGAACTTGTCATCAAAAATTCTGTTATTATGAATCTATTTTTATTTTTACTCCATGTACAGGCAATCGAGCTTTGCATCGAGGCAGCGTGTCTTCACAACTTCGGCAGTACGGTCCTCATCCGCACAGCGTCAAGACGCAAGAGAAGAATCCATATCCTGTTGTTAGGTAAATTAATACCAACGTTTCTTAGGAACCTCTTGCCTCCATCTTCAGGTGGTACTGTATTACTGGAAACAATTGCAAATGATTTTAGTCGTTGAAGTGAAACAGAATTTACCAAATGTGCCTCTAGTTCTTTAAATATATTCATATTTTTAGGACATTTACATTTTCAGTGCTGGTAATAGAAGAATGTAGAAATGTGCAGCATTTACACGTGCGTCTCCGGTTTACTCGTTCTGTAACTGAAATTGTTCCTAATCGTCTTCAAATAACATTTATTTGTAAGATACAAATAGGCGACTACGTTATGGGCTGGACAGCCGAGGGGTAGGGGGCAAGATTTTCCTCCTCTCCACGTGGTCCAGACCTGTCCAGGGACCCACTCAGTCTCATATTTAATGGGTACCGGGGACTCTTTCCCGAGGGGTAAAGCGGCCGTGACGTGAAACTGACGACTCACCTCCATTCAGTGCCGAGGTCAAAAATACCTGAATCTATACATCGTTCCTCCATACAACTTCATGGCGTAGTCTTCGATTAGTAAGGCACATAGAAAACTTCGGAGGCATGCAGTAGCTTAGCTTAGATACTATGCAAAATGCAGGAAGGTCACGGGTTCAATTTCCAATGAGGTCATTGGATTTTTAGATTGACATAATCCTTTCAGCCGCACTGTGAATATAAGAATAATTTCCATAAGGATAATAAGGTAACAGTTGAGGAAGTACTGGCCACAGGCTATCCACATTGCTGTACTGTAAACCATGAATTACGTCTTGCCTTTATCAGAAATATTAAATAATAATATTTTCATATGATTACATTGCCTTGAAAAGAATCTTACTTAAATCGTAAGTTCTCATGGGTAATACATTTTCCTTTTCCTTTTGTTTTTATTATTTTACTCTATTTAATATTTTAGTCTCCGTAAAAGATGAACCTCTGCAATGTTTCCTTTACGATACAAATCATAAGCCCTTCTCTCTATATATGACACATCAAGTACTCAAATCTGAAGTTCTTTTCCAGAACAAATATTGTAATTCTGATTTCTTGTTTCTCTGTATGATTACAATAATATCGAATGAAAAGTTCTGCAGCCAGTTTCCTGTAGTTGAACCAATGCATTTCCTCCTCCACTTCACTGTAGTAGTGAGTCAAGAAATCTAATTCTCGCGCCTTTCCAGATTCTCACAAAGGGAAAAGATGCTCGTCCCCTGCCACTCGTCGTGATTTCTTTTGAGTTCGTTTCTCCTGGTACTGTTTGAAAAAACAATCACTGAGTTGTGTGCGGCGGCTCCTTGTTGATGCAATTCAAACGTGTTACATCGCTCTCCTGCCTTTTATTTGCTTTCAATTCGAAAGAAATGTTCCTGAGGAAAACAGAACTTCACTTTCTCGCTTTAAGGTTCTTCGGACCATTGACATTAGAGATTGTTTCTTTGTTATATGGATACTTAAACATTATTTGCCAAAGGATATTTATGAGACTACTGTGCTTCCGTGAGTAAGTTTAATTTTGGGGATGTAGCCTTGTCATCAGCAACTTTATAGTTGCAACCCGCCTTCATACCAGACCGGATATAATTCAAGTAAATAGAGGTACCCGTTAAATAATATCAAGACAAGATAATACTGCACGCATAACATGCATTTAACCACTTCAGACTTGTATACAAACAAGAGAACTGTCACCATTTGTCCTCAAAAACACTATGATATAACATTACGATTACAGCCTACTTTTATAGGACATATATATGTAGAGTTCTTAATTATATTTTAATTATGTAATTTATCTCTTTCAAAATCTTTATATTTTATTTTAGTTTATGTTTTACGTTATTATATTATGATACATTGTCGAAAATCAAACACTGCACTGAATTATATACTATGCAATTCAATAGCTTAAGAACACGTTAATTGTGTATTTTCGTGATGATGGTTTTCTAACGAGTCGAAACATGTAGCAAAATACTGTTAAACATAAACTGTTTTGTTGTCGTGTTGTGATGGATTTTAATAAAGAAATCTATAATTTTAGAGACACTTGAAGTTGACCATTTCTCGTCGCAAATTGTAACATACATACACCAGTGAGTTTATCGTTTGAAACTTTAGAAAGGCTTTAAAAAGCGAGTTGCACTAAAATGAATGTACAAGTGATTTGCAACAGGATGCTACGAAATAATATTAGCCACACAACGATCTCCTAATTTCTTCATATAAAATTATAGTAATGTCAGTATAGGAGCTTCGATTCTGCAGCACGTGTTCTCTATAACAGCATCTACATAAAACGACCTTGGATAAATATGTAATTAGTTAAGATTAGATTAACATTTATACTTGTATGTATTTAATTTGTTCCTTCAGTATAATAAATTGTGTGGAAAAGTACGAACTTTCTTAATTCGAATTGAAGTTTAAAGTAAAACTGGGTTTCCATGTGATTCGAATGTGCTACGGAACAAACCCGAATTGAATGACGTAGCTATAACACGTTAAGACTCGTATTATGAAGGTACTCGGTTCGAATCGAAGCCGTAACGTCGGCTGTCCCGACTAACATTTATCCCTTAGTTCCTCCAGGCTAATGCTGGAATATTAGCTCTGCTAGTCCAAAACCACTTCGTACCAAATTCGTCTCAGTTTCATTCTACCATTCAACGCTATTGTCTAGACACTGAGCGCTTCATAAAATAGTCTACAAGAATGTGACAGAGAGCACAGAGAGGGACTACAGTACCTTTGAAAAGTGTATTCATATTTCTTTTCATTTCCTTTTATTTGGGTGGTCTGCAGTTTATACTTAATGTTTTAAATCGCATAATAATAATAATAATAATAATAATAATAATATAAACATTGAGGTGGGAACATAGACTGAGGATGTTTGAGAACAGGGTGTTGAGGAGAATATTTGGACCGAAGAGAGATGAAGTGATAGGAGGTTGGAGAAACCTGCACAATGAGGAGCTTCGTAACTTGTACTCTTCTCCAAGTATAATTAGAATAATAAAGTCAAGGAAGACAATATGGACAGGGTGTGTACATGTAGAACGCATGGGAGAGAAGTGGAATGCATGTAGGATTTTGGTGCGAAGGCTAAAAGTAAAAGGATTTTAGAGATATAGGATGATGTGGCATGGACTGGATTGACCTGGCTCAAGATAGGGGCCCCTGGAGGGCTCTTGTGAACATGATAATGAACCTTTGGATTCCACAAAAATCTCTGGATTTTCTTGAATAGCCGTGCAACCGGTTACTTCTAAAGAAGGACTGAGCTCCGTGGAGTTAGCTAGTTAATAATAATAAACAACGTCAAGTTTTGGACCTTTCGAGCCGTTACGTTCCTCTGTAGGATAAGTTGATCCTTCTAGCGTAATTTCAGAGTAAAATTAGAATTATCAAGTAAAGGAGGATGAGGTGGGCAGGGCATATAGCACGAATGGAGAAACGAGGAATTCATATAGGATATTGGTGGGAAAGCTAGAAGGAAAGAGACCACTAGGAAGACAAAGGCGTAGGTGGGTGGGCAATATTAAAATGGATCTTAGAGATATATGATGGGATGGTATGGATTGGATTGATCTGGATCAGGATAGGGGCCAGTTGAGGGCTTTTGTGAACACGGTAATGAACCTTCGGGTTCCATAAAATTCTGGGAAGTTCTTGAGTAGCTGCAGAATTGACGGCTCCTCAAGAAGGGCTCAGCTCCATGAGTAAGTAAGCAAGCTTAATTCGGACATCAAGTGAATCTTGTTCCTCTCCATGCGTACTCCATTGACTGTTTCGGATACGTTAGGGTTCGATTCTTTCAACATGATGAATCCAGTTAAGTCCATTATTCCGAATCATATTATTTAAATTTTACACTAAGAGTCCAATAGTGCCCTGCTCCTACTGTATATTTATGTTACTTCTGTACATAGGCTGGTCTGATGCTATAGGAGCTCCGGAGAAGAAATGGTGAAGCTGAAACCAAAGGAAAAGGATTTCCTTATATGTTCTGTGGGAAATTATCGTGTCAGCTGAAAGGTTGACTTGGGATCAAAACGTCATCCCGCTATGAAGGAGAAATGTGGCCGTAGGGTATAGCTAGGGGTGCGGGGCAATTCTGTCTTGGCTGGGGAGTGAATCACCTCGAGGAAACTTGGCCCGCGTGACGGAAATGCTGAGCAGGACTTACTTTTGCTTTCAGCAGGATCACATATTTCTTCATTGAAAAATTGACATTGTTATATTTGGGGAAAAGTATTTTTTATGTGAGGATTTGAAATGTTATACCCAAAAGCAAATTCTGTTATCGTTTTCGACACGGGCGTAAACGTTAATAACGTAATTGCCACAAAATGGCGCAGACATACGTGTGTAACGTTAGAAGCCGAGCAAAAATCCAGCGTGCAGTAGGTAGGAAATAGAGCCTGTTGTATTCCAGGAGACAGAAATCTTCATAATCACTGCTATTGGTATATAGCCACGTGTCTGTAGTTCCGTGACTAATAATAACATATTCTGGATTGGATGACTGGATTTATTGACACCTTATACAGTCAACTCGTACTTACAAGCAATACAGCGCTATCGCTCATTTACACAATCTACAGTTCACTGTTACACACACTGGGATTCTCAGTCTTCACTACTCGTATTCTGGTGACGTAATTAAAACAGTCTCGCTGTGACTACATCTTTTAATTACACATCAAGGTTTCACAGGCTGACTTCCATTTTTTCTTCAACTGCCAACTAATTACTTCCTGTGCATATGTCCTACCGACAACTACTGACAACTGATTATTCCTTCAAACTGTTTCCCTAATCAATAGCGGCACGGGCCACGCAGCACAGAAAACACAGCCCCACTATTGTTGTAGAGGTGTGTTACCACGCAGTTGCCTAGCAAACCTTCTCGGCACTGACCACATGGGAAACACTTTGCATTCTTTTCGCGTATTATTATAGCCGCGTGTTTCTTGGCTCGATACCCAGGAATGGATGTCCTTCTATCGTTCAAATAGTGACCCTGGGAATGTGTTTACCAAGGCGTTTCCTAGCAGTGGGTCGATATCTCAGAATATCTTAAACGAGAATCGATTTTTTTGTATATGAATAAATATGCACTTTGGTTATATAAAAATGTGAAGAGTCGGATATCAAGGATAGGAGGAGGATAGATTAAGATTTCATAACCTAAATATCTGTCTTTCTGACGCCTTTAATCTGAGAGTTTGCAGTCTGAATACTTACAAGAAGATGATGTTAGTTGCTAGGATACCGAGTTATTTCTCGCCGGGGGTGAAGAGAGACTAAGTTCAGTAGCGCAACAGACGACAAGCGGCATCAGAATTCGTTACCGACACTAGTGCAGTCTACTTGGGAGTGCTGATCAGAAAACGAAGCGGAACTGATTGCTTCGCTCAAGAAGCAATTTCGACGGATATTGATCGAATATTCGCGTTAAATGAGAACTCTATTTAGTTTAATGCGATAAAAACTTCCCTTCTACACTACTAACAGACGAATTCGCTTATCGTATTCCATGTTATAAATACAATATCTGACACGTCTTCATGTCTCCGTACTGAAATTTACAATTTGAAACATAATGTTTATCTAAATAATGCTTAACAAAATGTCGGAGCAGAGTCAGTATGTAGGTCACAAGTGGATGTAAAACGTGAAATATGTGATATTCGAAACTGAAAAAAAAAACAATTTTTTTCGACGTTTCTTCTACCAACATTGATTCACTCGTCCCATCGCTTTACCAGTGCGTCAAAACTCGCGGCATAAGAGTCTTTTGACTGTTGTCTGATCCGCTTCCGCACCACCTTTTTAACGTCTTCCTCGTCATTAAGATTTTGACACCAAGTTGTGAACTGCTTTATGCGACAAACACTTCCCACCGTAAACAGGAAACATTTCATCGTGAATATCCTTTGCATCGAGTCCTTTTGCCCACAGATAAATGCATAACAGAACGCTGCTCTTCGGCAGTGTACTCCTTAAGCACGGTCGCCATTTTGACTACTGAAACCAGCCTTTGAACAGACGCATGCACGTCTGCTACCTAGACTATCATGAAGCTGGACTGTGCTGCTATCTAGTGGTACACCTAGAAAACTTATTACGTCCATTACAACAGTTTTACTTCCATTTGTGACCTATTTACTGACTCTTCCTAGTAAAACCAATTTTTCTGTTTCATGGATATTTAGTTTTTCAGATATATTACTGTTAATAATGTTGTTAATTGCTTTTATTTTTGTAAACTTATGACTTACGCACATGAGCGGAGCTGGCGCATTCGGTTAGGATATAGATCACTCTTTCATTATCTCATTCGTGTTACAGGACTGTGGAATTAAAGCAACAAAAGTGTAGGGCTTCGAAATATTTAGTTTTGCAGAATTGCATGCGAGCATTATTAGACTCTGGGTTATAATTTTAACACCAACTTCGTAATTGAGTTTCGTAATTAGCGGTACGCTATGAAAATACATGGATTAACAAGTCAGACTCATTATCAAAGTTGGGCTTTCAGTAGGCGCGACTTCCATTTATGTTCTCCTGACCACCAATTTCCAAAACGGTGGCTTTTGAAATTCCCAGGTCGTGTGTAGTAAATGTCATCAAAGTCAAAAACCTACAACTTTAATTATTATATTAAATCAGTGATAAAATTAGACATCTGCTTGTTATGAAGTTGCTTATTATCTCAACAAATTAATAATAATATGACGTTATTTATTACTTTACAGCCAACATGCATTATTAAAATTTGAATATTTAGCTGATGACTGATATATTAATTTATATTTTTTGCTTACTTGATTCATTTCTAAAAAAGTTTTAAAAATGTATCTGCACTTCTGTGGTGTTCTATAGACTTCCCTTATGGCCATACTCCAGTAACTAACTGCATGGAGCTGAGTCCTCCTTGAGAAGACGCCAGTCGCTAAGTTACTTCAGAATTTTCAAATATTTTATGGAACCCGGCGGTTTATTATTTTATTCACAAGAGCCCTCTACTGGTCCCTATACTGAGCCAAATGACTCCAGTTTATTTCCTTAAGATACATTTTATATCCGCACATACTTCTGCTTTCCGAGTGGCCCCTTTCCTTCTGGATTTCCCACCGAAACTCACTTGTCATGATCCAATAGTAATAAAAAATTAGCATTAGTCTTATTTCAGGGGGGAGTTAGGATGGCGTAGTCGGTATAGCAACTGGCTACGGGCTGGAAGACCGAGAGATCGGATTTCGAGTCCCGGTAGCGTCAAGAACTTTCCCTTCTACAAGGCGTCCAGACCGGCTCTGGGGTCCACTCAACCTTATATCAAGTGGGTACGGGGGGGCTCTTTCTTCGAGGGTAAAGCGGCTGAGGAGTGAGGCTGTCCACTCACCTCCAGCTAATGCCGAGGTCAAGAAAATGTTGATTTATACGTCCACTCCTCAATACGTCTTCATGGCGTAGTACTTAATTATTTCGGCACAGGGACAACTTTACTCTTTTTATCTTTTACATCTTAATATTTTCCTTCCACATTCTTCTAGATTTCCTAGTGGCACCTCTACTTCTGGCTTTCCCAACGAAACCCATATACCATGATCCAATACTAATATAAAATAACATTAGTCTTATTTTATTAAAACCTCAAAGATGCGAGATACTTGGATCTTCATCTTTCATGTCATCCATTAATACTTATTTTGAGCTATGTGGATTTCATACAACATAGGGGTCGGAAGAAATTTACAGCGCATATATGACAATAAGGTAAGATACAGGTTACTTAGGTGTAGTGATGTATCTGTGTATTTAAATGTGTGGGCAGATTTTGCGCCGCCCGAGTAGAATACGTTTAGATAATATGCAGTAATTTCACGAAAAACATCAGGGACATGAAACGAGAACCAAAATAAATCAAATAAAACAAAAGGAAAACAAGTAAACGGAAGAACACTTAACTGACAACATTTATGGTAAGTCTAAATGTTTGAAGGGGGGGGTCTATTCTGTAAGTGACATACATGTTGGACATTTCGAATTTTCCCGATTTTGGCTAAACAACGCAATGTTTCGGAAGTTGGATGTTCTTACGTCTTCAAGTAGAATTATGATACCTTATTCTGTTCCGTTCAGTAGATGGTGTTAATATCTGTCCCGGATGTAGAGCTTAGTTCCAAATAGCGGTTCCATGAGGTAAAATTTCATATTTTTGCCTGACGAAGGAAACAGCCATTTCGGAAAGATTTTATGTTTTAATAAAAAAATAGGAAATTGAAAATTCCCATCATGTATGCCAGTATAAGTGCTATTAAAGGTTGAGTCTTAAAGGGATGTACTGAGGAAAATATATCAGTATAAATTTAAGGACAAACTTTAACATCCTCGACACCTTAATTGTCAGATTCAGTAGTTAATTGGTGCTGAAGCTAATGTAAATCGTAATGGGCGATTAACTACTTTCAGTTCAAACTGATGCCACTTAAAAACTGAAAAATCGGTTCATTTCCGTAACATCTTACGCGTATATCCAGGATTTGTTAAGTATCGTTGTGTGCAAGAAATTTGTATACATACGTAGTGTATCTGAAGAGAAATAAAGATACATTTGTTTGTAAGTGTTTAATGAATAACGTGGCGATATTTTAATTTATTTTAACGTGGGAAATGATGTCCGTTATGCATATAATAAAAATGTACTTACATATATTTATAAATTTTGCAGTGCCCCAAACTGTACAATAAAGAGTAGCGCGTGAGACCGCGCCGTAGCTCAAGCAGTTAGTCGCTGACTTTCCACCGCGACGGCTCGGGTTCGATCCCGGGTCTGGTCAAGTGGGATTTGTGGTGGACAAAGTGGCGCTGGGGCGGGTTTTCTCCGAGTACTTCGGTTTCCCCTGCCAATATTCATTCCACCAAATTCTCCATCATCATAATCACCCGGGGCAGATAAAATAGGCCAAACAGTGGCCGCCGTGCAGAGTGGACCCAGTTGGACTCCACCCCCCACTAGCGAATTACAAAAATTTCAGTAGCGCGTTAGGTGCTTGGAGGCATGTTATGTGAGCAGGGGTAGAATTGTGATACGATCGGGGGAGAATTATCACTCGACAGAGAGTAAAACGTCAGCGAATGGAAGAATCTAGAACTCCCTAGCTGAGTCTTACAACTGCGCTAGGGTTTTACAACCGGAAATATGCTCGTATTTAAACGTCATTATAGTTCGAGAGGGAACAAATCAAGAGCAGTGAATTGCCCATACATGCGAGTGCGTGTACCACAAAAGTAAATGTCGTTAAATTATGTAAGATTTGAGGCTTTCACGGCGGTGACTATGAAGAAAGCAGTCTTCTGGGATTTGGCACCGTGTATATGTGGTGTTAACCGACGTTTCGGAGGAACGTATCGCCTCCATCTTCAGGGTAGAAGGAAAAATANTAAATTAGGCTGTAAGACATGCCATGCATAGTACATAATCAGATAATATTCGATGTAATAGCCATTCATGTGCTTATGCTTGTGTTAAAAAATGTGATGCTGTCATGTAGTTATTTTTATAAATTACAATTAAATTTATTTACATATATTAGTGTTTCATAACGTATGTTCTTCGATAGGTATAATTAGAATGATCAAGACAAGGAGGTTGGAATGGACAGGGCATTTAGCACGAATGGCGTAGAAGAGGAATATATGCTGGATATTAGTGAGAAAACGAGAAAGAAATAGACCACTAAGAAGACCAAGACTTAGGTGGGTGCGTAATATTGAATTGGATCTTAGAGTGAGAGAGGATAGGATGGTATGGATTGGATTGATCTGACTCGGGATAGGGACCAATGGAGCGCTCCTGTGATCAAAGAAATGAACTTTCGGGTTACACAAAGTTTGAGAAGTTCTTTAGTATATGAGCGACTAGTAGTTTATCAAGAAGGGCCCAGCTCCGTGAAGTCAGTTAGTTACATAAATTAGTACTACTATTCTCTATTATGTAAAGGTAATGTTAACATTTTTATTGAGCAGTTTCAGGTTACTATAGCAACTAGTCGTACTGTGTTAACGCGTTGCATGAATATGTCAGGTAGTAGGTCGTGGGTGAACGAGAATTGTTTGCTTTCAGTGCATCGTGTATATTCTGTCAATACTGACATCCTAATATTTTGATGTGTTACGAAGAATGTCCACCTAGTTCGGAGGTTAATAATGGTGGAGCTGTACCTTCACTCCCTTGTATGCCTCCATAGCTTGGTGCTTACTTAATTAAGCCCAGGGATATCTTCGCTTATGTGTAGTATAGAATTCTCCATAAAAAAATGGTCTACGATTGATTATTTGTGCGTGATATTTGTGGGAGATGGTTTCAGACTTCGGCCTCGACATTTTAATCGACGACATGTAGGACTGGAAAGGAATAAGGGAGAAATCAGGAGAAACGAATTTTACGAAAGCTTATATTATATAACAAAGAATGAGACTTCACGTGGAATTCTCAACGTACGCTAAACCGTTTTAACTTAAATATTTTTGAAGTACTTCATTTAAATATATTACATTTTATGTAGATGTATCAGACTGATAATGCATCGACACCTCCTCAGAAAGTAGTACTGTATAAATATATCATATATATATATATATATATGCAATTTAAGGGCGTGACTGTAGACGGTGTATGGATCGGTTTGTGGATTTATTAACACAATTCGGAACTGCAAGTAATTACGACGCCATCGCTGATCTCTACACCTTATAAATTACTGCTTTACAGTGTCTTTTCCCGCCTGCAGATTTTCAACAGCCGTTTCCTGGTAACGGATGTTAACAGTCCAGATTTTTCAGCTTCTCGCGCTCAGGCTTTCTATCCGGCGAATATCCCGCAACTGAATTTTCTCGATTCCCCTTAGCCAGTCGGATTCAGTCAGAGTTGGAGCTACTTTACGACTAGCGATTTACCCCCAATATGTTCGTCTTGGTTCCAAGTCCCTTGAGATTCATGACCAGTAATATTTTTCAACTGAACACTTGCGGTTATAGTCCTTATGTCCTCTCTGACAAGAGGATGTGTCTGTCGTTTACAATTGATGCTGGCCTTCACCAGCGAAATGATTCTTGGTTCCGAGTCCCTCTGGACTTACGACCATATGTTACTGTCTCAGGTTCCAGACTCCCTACCTACCTGGAAGGCCTTAGGTCTTCAATATATGGCCACGGGGCGGACCCAAGAGAAAACGTAGCTTTCAAAAGTTCCTCTATTGTTGTTATGTGCTGTTTCCTGGCGATAGCCCGGATGTTGTTGACGTGTTTACCGGCCGTTAGCAAGAAATGACTGCATTCTCGCTGCCCGCCTCAAGATTTCTGCCTTGCAACAAGTCTACGCCACACTAAATGAATATTAGATCTGTTTGTGATGATTAAGCATTATTAATGTAATATTATTTGTCATTATAATTAATGTCATGCGTAAGGGATAGGCGTGAAGAATACTTTTGGGTTTTGAATTTGATGGTTGGATTTATTAACACCTTCCTTTACAGTCACTCTTAAGTACAGGGAATACAGCACTACCGCTGATTTACTAGCTTCACGAATCACTAGGACATGCTATCCGTTTTCTGGCAACGGATTTAAAACACGGAAACAATCACTTCAGATCACTATGAAGTCTTATTTTTATTTATTCTTTAATCACTCTGTGCTACTCTGTCCTATTGTACTCAGATGTTCCTCGCTTCAACTTCAGTCCTCCCGGTTACGACTGCCCGCAAGTCAAAGTCAAGGTCACTTTACCACTGGCGGTTTACCGCCAAACATTTTGTCTTTTCGTCAAGCCCCTTGAGCCTCACGACCAGAGATTTGTCCCCTAACCGAATCCTTGCGTTAATAGTCCTCGTATAAAGTCCTCTCTGACTAGAAGAGGTGTTTGTCTCCTATGAATATTCCTGCCTTTCTTCAAGAGTTTATTTTGCACGTATATTATGTTGTTGAAAAATTCTTGCTTTTGCACTATACACAAGTCCTAGTCAGTACAGGCTTTATAGAGCAGTTAATGCCTATCTTATTATCTTATTCTACAACGGCAACTTAGTTATTTGAAAGGTCGTAAGCTTGACCACCGCCAAGTAGTTATTCCTTATAAACCTTCGACGCAGACTCACGTCACGCGATAGCTAAACAGTGTTTGGGGTGACGTCACTGCGCGTGCGTGGAGGTGTGTTTACCGAGCAGTTGCCTAGAAGCGTGTTGCATAACCCTGTTGTTCCACTGTTGCGTCTTGGACTGTGTGTATGTCGCTGGCGTTGCCTAGCAATGGATTTACATGTCACAGTATTACTGAATGATTGACTGGATTTACTTTTACAGACTGCGCAACCGGGTGCTTGTTCTTTCACTGGGGAGCCTGGACATTGTGGTTTTTGTGTAGCTGTGACATGAACTTGGTAAGCTAAAATATTAATCAACTATAAAATTATCATTTTAGGCTTTTTCTGTGATTATACGTAAAGTTGAACTTCAATTATGTGTGGTACGTTTAAGATTTGCTACACTTCAGACCTCTGATTTCTTAGCCAGAATTTAATGATTTAAATCCGAAGAAACCTGGTAAGAGGGCCGCGCCATAGCTCAAGCTGTTAGTCGCTGGCTTCCCATGGCGGCGGCCCGGGTTCGATCCCGGGGTATGTTCAAGTGGGATTTGTGGTGGAAAAAGTGGCGCTGGGGCGGGTTTTATCAGAGTACTTCGGGTTCCCCTGCCAATCTTCATTCCACCAAATTCTCCATCGTCGTAATCACCGGGGGCAGGCTACAATAGGCCAATCAGTGGCCGCTGTGCCGAGTGGACCCAGTTGGACTCCACCTCCCACTAAGCGAATTAAAAAAAAACTGTTAAGAGCATATTCCTTTGCTTTAGTTTATTACTAATAATACAAATTCAGCCGTCAACACAACGATTTTATTAACTTGAGTTATACTACATGTCTCGGTTCTTAACTCAAGGTGTTTCCAGTTACACATTATTAATTACTTAATTGCATCGTTATATCCCAATATTCCTACTTACATAAAGTGGCTAAACTCATGTATACGTATATGCTATTTAGTGGATAGTGACTAAAAAATTAGACTAAATAATAAAATTAAAATTTTTCCCTAAGTTAAATTGATTTTACAAGTTGATTTAAAAACATTTTGAGTTACGATAGGCTTTGTATCACAAGCTTAGCTTCATCAGATTTTTACGCTATTTGTTGTGCCATCTGAATGTGCAATATGCTGTTTGTTGTGCCCCCTGAATATGCTGTTTGTTGTGCCACCTGAATATGCTGTTTGTTGTGCCCCCTGAATATGCTGTTTGTTGTGCCACCTGAATATGCTGTTTATTGTGCCATCTGAATATGCTGTTTGTTGTGCCCCCTGAATATGCTGTTTGTTGTGCCATCTGAATAGGCTGTTATTACAATGCTTAACCTTCTTGAGAACCAAATGATCTTATTTTATTCTTTCGTAATGTCTGCGTGCCTTTATTTTGTGTCTGTGTTGCTGTGTGTGTAGGTAGTGGCCTTGCCACAGGCTCATCCCCTGTTAAAGGAGTCCTACTGGCTGTGCACAAGAATAAGAAACTGAAAGAGCAGTCAAGGCCTAACAAAAGGCTGTAGAGCCACAAGTATAGATGGACAGACAGACAGACAGACAGACAGAAAGATAGATATATAGATAGATATGGGGTACACATTATTAATGGTTTATTTACCAACCGCTCTCATCATCTCAGACTATGTAGCGCTGAGTGTTAAGATGACCGGTGAATAATGAGTTAGATAGATGTGGAAGAAAGTTGTGGGCTGATTAGTAATAAAAATTTAAAGATATCCTTGTAACTGGTCGTGGAAGCCCATAGGGTTATGAGACCTCGAAGCTCCCCCATTTTCTAGACAGTCGCCTCACAGATGGCGGTAAGGTTGTCAGCCTTACGCGCCGGCCGCCTTTTACTGCCCAGGAAGATTCCTGGTACTCATTTCTGTTGGAAGCTGAGTCAATCCTAGCGCTCTAGTGCAGCAGGAAGGATTAGGTCAAATGAAAATCTAATGACATCATCGGAAATCGAACCCGCGACCTTAAGGCTTGTAACGTAGCACCTCAACCGACATCACTACCGCTTGCCCCTGCTGATTAGAGATACTTTCTAAAAATTTTCATGTGGGAAACTAAGAAAAGCCAAGAATTTTTTAAGTGAAGTCGTTCGGTGTTCCTATCGAGATGCAAACCGGATATGTCAGGAGCAGAAGTGAGAATTCCGCTTGAGTCACTTTAAGAGGCAATTTAATATATGCTTTTGACCAGTGTGTACCATAGACTGAAACAGAGTCATATCACCTGGATAACTTTAAGTCAAGTGAATCATGTTTGGTTAAAATTTGCCAGATAATATGGTCACTGGCAATTTCGGACAGATGAACATGAGGATATTGACGGATTTCAAATTTATTTTTAAAAATGATGACTGTAGTTGTAAATAGTAACTGATTATTATCCGGAGATATTACGTCTATTAATCGATATGCAATTTTGACGTCTAAACATTTCAATCCTTCTGTTGGTATCCAGTATTTATATACGTTACCACGAAACTCCAAAGTGGTATCATTATTGACAGTCATTTGTCACTGCCAGTCAAACCCCTTCCCCTTGACTAGGAAAATGCCCAGCATTTTGCAGAGTATTACAGTTATTTCGTTCACACAAACGGTTGTGAAGAGTAATCAGGCCGAAATGGCAGCGGTCTGATACTGAGTGCCACAGATACATATTATTCGGGCCTGCACGAGGTATGGACCGTGTGACATTATCGTGATCAAACGTGTTGCCATTTCATTTCATATTGACGGGATTAAAAGTACACGCTGTTAACAAAACTAGTGAAACCTTATATGAACAGGTCCAGTTGATTAATGAATAATTCTGGTAAATTTAGTCTATTATTTGTTAATTGTGTATTGACTTCTTTACCAAAGCCTAGAACATAATTCCGAGAGATAACGTCAAGCTAACATTCCAAGTAAGATCTAAAAGTATGTGAAGGTGGTATGTTAATAAAATTGCTTAATGTTTGAAAATTATCCATCTTATGATTTTTATTTAAAAATATGTCTCTGGTAGCCCATCCGATCACTCAACCCATGTTGAATATCACTCTCATCTATATTCCAATTACTGAAGCAGGGAAAAAAAGAAGAACCACAGCTTCGCCCATCGTAGATTATATATAAAAGTTAAGTTTTGTGTTGGTACTACATATAGTTTATCTTTTTAATATTTGTTATTTTTTATTTATTTTCAAAGTATTCTGATTTTATGGGCTCTGACCGTTAAATTATGCATGGTCATAGGCGCAAGGTCTCAGGTGTTTGGAGATTTTTGAATGTTTTTCTAAACTCTCGCTGGTGGTTTATGTTGTGTTTGGCTTATATACACTGTCTTCAGTTGGTTCTGGCGTACGGATACAGAGACTGATTCTGTCGATTGGGATCAACTAGGTAGTCTTACCTGAGGTTGTTTTTAAATAAAAATCAGGACGATGGTTAATGTCTAAAGATCAATAATTGTAACCTTCAAAGTCCTCACAAATGAATGAATATAGCTAGCAATTTTGTACGAAGAACCAATCTTCGAATTTATTACAGAAATAGAGAAAGGACAGCGAGTGCTTACCTCAGCCTCCTAGGATACACGGAACACGGTACCGCTGTAGCATCTAGTTTCAATACACGTCAGCTTCAGAGGGGCTCAACAGAAGGATGGGGCCTAACCGTGACGTCACACAAATATTAGTATGACTACACATACGTGCACGAATACCCCTTCTCAAACTATGGGCCTTAGCAACACAGTTCTCCTGAGATCTATAACTAAATATAGCTTGTTGAGACTACGAAAGAATAAACATAGAATTATAACAAGTAAGTTTTAAAATGACCCATATTAAGTGAGCCCCTTGACAGCATTAACAGTCCACAGAGTATAGATGGAAGAGATGACATGTAGATACATGTAGGATAAAGGTGAATATATTGTGATATGACGGCCAAAAGCCGGAAGATTGGATTAAATAGAGACGGCTATTACTAGGCAACGGCGCTGTAAACACGTGTCTGCAGCGAGGAATAAACACGTAAAAATAGAGGAACCGTTGGACGCGGCGTTTTATGAGCGGTTCGTGCCGAGTTTTCATAACGTGGACTAGCTCGTCTGGAGATGGGTTCCAGAAACACCTTAGCCTTGCGAGTCGTAGGAGGCGAGGAAAAGGGAGCTCAGTGTCTGGGGGTCACTCTGTTCCTGAGGGATATAAGTGCGGGGACCTGCAACTCCAGGTTGGGGGATTTCGAACTTGAGACAGTAAGATATAGTCATGAGTCCCGCGGGACTCGGACTCGATGACTGCGATGGCGAGGACCAGCAGCAATTGTAAACTGCAGACCCCATCCTCTCGCCAGAGAGGATGCTACATAAGGCCTATGACCGGAAGGGTTCAACTGGAAAAAGAATCTTTAGTCGTGAGTCTCAAGGAGCTTGGAGCCAAGACAAACTGATCGGCGATAAACTGCCAGTCGTTAAGTGACTCTGACTGTGAGGCCGCAGCTGTAGTCATATACTCATAAATTGTGTAAATCAGTGAGACTGCTGTAGCTACGGGATATAAGCGTCTAATAAATTCTATTACCAATGCAAACCCCGTGTCTAGTTACTAATATATTAAAATACTGAATGAAAACTTACAAGGATGGTGATGTTATATGAAGTTGAGGGGACGGTTGTCAACTTCTCGTCATGATCGTCGCTAGGATTTTCAGAGGGAGAAAACTGAGAACATTACAGACGATTTAACATTTTTTACACTTTTAAAACTATTGTATTTGTGTTAATATTTGATAAATATTATTATTATTTTCTATTGTTTCCCCAACAATCGAGGGTGTAGTCAGGTGTCCTGGCAGTAGCTGGAATTAAACCTCGACGTCTTCCTTCCAAATCCAATGTAACCCATCAATAACCAGTCTTCCTACCAATTGCCGCCGCATAATCTAGACAAGGGTGGTGCAGTAAAATAGCAAACAGAACACAGCGGAAGCTTCGCTGTAATGTATTTACACCGAGACCGAGTTGTGCAGTGACTGGAATAACTTTCCGTATTCCGGGTTTTGACTATGCTTCATATGTTATTGACATATGCAGGCCACTGGTAGTTAATTTTAACGAATATATTTGTAACCTACTTTGTGTATTACGTAAGTTTAATTTAAAACTATTATGCTTCTATAATTTTCAAAATAATCATTGTTTACAATGAAATAATTATTTTATGAAACTAATGGTTCATTCAATAATAATGTCATTTTAATACCCATTTTAGCAATTGTTATATATGTTCACATATGTATGAATACTTTGCTTTTTGTCTGTAATGGTGCAGAAAATTCATCTGGGCCAGATGTTGTTGGTTTACTAGCTCCTAGTGCAGCCGTTAGTAAAAAAAAAAATATGTTTCATCTACGTAATCTGGTTAGTGAAGTGATTAACACACACCAGCGGATATGTCAGTCCAGAAATATTACAGCGCAGTAATCTATATTAAAATACATTCTTCGTATCTTTCGACTTTGCGTTTAGTAAACTAAATCTAGTCATAGTAGTAAATAAACAGCATGAAAATAAAAACGTAATCGTCATGTCCATAAGTCTTGTCGTCGAAATTGACCGAAATCTAATTTTCTACAGATATTCATATCATGCAAACAGTGACTTATATACATTGAGTAAAAATTACATGCTCCGGCATCTAATGGACAGGATTTTACATGAACACACAACTAGGAAACCTTTGTCTCAATATATTTGGTTATCTTGCTGAGAGATATATTGGACTGTTACACCGCTAAAGACATAAATAAGCAGCAGAAGTCCATCAGGCATAACCTATTTAATAGAAGCCAATAAAATATTTCGGCCACTAGTAAACATAACAAGCAAGCATGGCCAACAGTATAAAAATTATTGTCCTTATGTTGTTAAATGTAGGTTGGAATTCATTTATCTTGTTTCCTGTGCCTTCTGATGCCAGTAATGGCCGAAACATGTAAAGACAAAAATTTCACTTCTACTAAATTAATTGTACTTTATGGATTTGCTTCTTCACTTGTGTTAGCTACATGCTTCCTTGGTGGTTTTCCTTAGCTTATTCTTCGATCCTAAAGGTGGAGGCGATATGTTGGTCCGAAACGTCGCTCTGTTTTCAAAGGAATACATGCTTTTATCCCAGAAGATAGAACTCTTTATATTCACCGCTGTGAGGAATTCGAATTCTACATAAAATAATAGTATACGTAGAAGGTACCTTGCTTCAAAGAGTTAATATGGCGCATTTCTACCCTGAACGCAGTACCACAAGGGAGATATTTATTCGTCAAATAGGATTGAACCGAAAGATATGAAATACATTTAAGCTTACGTAAAGTAAAACTAAAGTAAAGCTATCCCTGTAACAGGCCTTGAAGGCCCATAGGGTTGTGAGACGTTGAGGGTTCCACATTATCTAGACAATCAGCTCAGAGATGGCGGTAAGGTTGTCAGCCTTATGCGCCGGCCGCGCTTTACTCCCCAAGAAAATTATTTAATTAATTCCTGGTACTCATTTCTGTTAGAGGCTGAGTCAACCCCAAGGCCATTGTGCCGCTGGAAGGATAAAGTCAATTGGAAAAAATCCAATGACCTCATCGGGACTTGAACACGCGACCTTCCGGCTTGTATAGCATAGACCCTCAACCAACTACACGGCTTAAAGAACACTTTAAGCCTACTACGTTTGGTACCCGAAAATGAAGGTTATTCTAAACTGCTGAATTTAGGTAAATTATGTGACAAAACGTTTTAATATTGTGGCATGTAGACCCGTTGCTAGGCAACGACGACGAAATAAGCAGGTATACAAATCGTGACAATATACAATTACAGATCTTAAACGTTATCTCTATTAATCCTTATTTTCAGTAGGAAAATCTGCTATTTATTAGTATGTGATTTCTGACTTCGCAGGAGTCAATTTATATAATTTATATAAATAAGTTCGTCTCTTACTCTGTCATTAAAATCTCACAAATCTGAAGTCACAGCCATTTATGAACCTCGAAACAAGTCAATTGGCTAGTCCAGATATTACTTACATGGAATATTCTCGGTTTTCCAAATTTTTGTCTGTTAATTTCGGTGCTGCTGGTATCTAGATTATATTGCGTCGGATACTAAGACGATTGATAAATTGAAAAATATTTGGAAGGGAGCTGTGGTGACCTAATCGAGATACGAAGCCTGAATTTACCTCTCAGGACTGAAGAGAACCACTAAGAACCTGTTAGGACAGCCTGTGTCCCGGGCGAGATTCGAGCTGTGTATGTCTCAAATACAAGTATAGGACGTTACCACTGCGCCAGTCTGCCAGGGCTCTGTGTCTCATAGTGTTATGTTTGTACAGTAATATTAGACCTTCATGACTGGCGTAAACACGGACGAAAATAGCAATGTATAACCTGAATTTTCATTAGTACAGTTACACGCGTTCAGTTATCGCAGTTCGATATCTGATTATTTTATATCATGTAGGAAATTCATCACACAAATCTCTCTCTCTATGGTTCTACAGCCCTTTGGATTTCGGCAGTTTTTCAATTTCTTAAACCTGTACATAGTCGGTAGAACTTTTGGACGGGGGATCAGCCCGTCGCAAGGCCGCTACCTACACACAGAACACAGACACGGAATAAACGCATAGAGACATCCAGCCTGCAGTGAGATTCGAAACCACAACTTCAGTGTTCGCAGCGGGCCAAGACAGTTCATGTCTTAGATCAGAAGACCAATGTGATGGGCTCGCGTAAATCTACGAGCAATTATCTTAAACTCGGAAATGATAACAGCTTTTAGTTAGTTATTGGAGAGGGTGGGTTTCCCCATGCACTGAGACCGGTATTGGTGCATTGTACTTCCCTCTATGATATTCTACCAGTCTTTATACCCTGCCGATATTGGTGCGTACCATCAGTCCCAACCGAGCCAGCGAGTTCGGCCTCTACTGGCTTGGCCGTATCTATAATGCTTCCCCCATCTATCAGAGGCGTTAGCTCAGTGACCTCCTTTGGAGATATGAGGTTCTTTTACGTGCCGTAAACCTACGACACGGGACCCACGGCTTAAAGTCCCTCCCGGAGGACTTGTTTCCTGAATTTTTCCGCCCTTAAAAATTCCACGACCTCCGCCGGGTTTGAACCCGCGTACCAATATCAGCTTTTAGTTTGACTTATAATTTTTGTGCATATTTCGGAATTTCAATTAATCATGCCACTAAAGTTCTCATATGGTACGATATATCAAAGAGGTCAAAGATCTCCCATTTCCCAGTGTTTCGGAATCCTATTCCTAAATACCTGATAGGGTTCCTTGGATGGGGGATCGGCACATCAGAAGGCATTTGCCTATACGGGGCAACATTCACATAGATTAAACAGAAATATACATCCAAGAGGTGAGTGGGATTCGAACCCACTGTCTCTGAACAGTACAAGCCAGCCCGCACCATAGACAGCACAACTCCGTGAATGCCACGTGGAAACAGTGCTTCATATTTCTATAGCAATATTGAGAAATAAGGGAGACTAAATAGACATTTAAATAGGTCATATTGAGAGAAGAAGTGAGAACAAGAGACAATCGTTTAGCATTAATAGAGCAATGGAAGTTCCAAAAATAAAACCTTGAAGAAGTTAGGATAAGAGCATATCATTTTATGCTGGATATACGAGATACGATTAGAACTGAAGTTTAGAGTCAACATTTTCACTATAACAGCCAGTCTTCCAGTTAAACTTTATACGTCACTCTTACACACATCTGTGCTCTCGAAATGCAATAGTGACGATAAGAAATTGATGGTTCACAGGACTCCCATGAGGGGAGGGCATATACTTGTCATGAAACTTTTTATTTTTATATCCAGCATTACTCTCACGAATTATTGATCAGAGCCTCCGATAAATGTCCATGTTCTTATCTGAATTAGCTGCTCCCTTAGTATACACTATACATTGAAGTTGCACACTTCTCATTCGAGCAATGTCTTGGATGATTTTACTCATCATAACATCATCACCTTTATGAGCTCGTGTTTATCAGTTTACATGTTCTTTTTCCCTTGGCACTACAGCCCCAGTGGGCCTAGGCCTACCTCCATGAACTTCTCTGTTCACTTCGGTTTTACTAGATCTTACACATTCGGTAGGACTCCTTGGGCGGGTGATCAGCTCGTCGCAAGGCCTCTACCAATACACAAACACAGAAAAACGCACACACACAAACTAAACATCCATGCCCTGAGTGGGATTAGAACCCACGATACTGGTTTCCAAGCGAGGGAAGACAGTANTAGACCGCTCGGCTACCGTGACCGGCCAGTTTACATGTATGTTACCGAAAATGTTGGCTGTAGCGGAATGGTTTTCGACTTATATTCGGGAGGTATCATGTTCGAATCTCGGCTAGGATTCTATCCTAACTGAGGTTTCTCTTGTTTTCTGAAGTCATAAGCGGGATAGTAAATTCAATTGCGCACCCACCGTATCCTCACGCACTTTTTTCAATTATTTATTCAATAATACTGAATCATGTGACGCTACGTAACAAGAGATACTGACAGCGTCGTTATATAAATCAGAGATAAATAAAAATAAGTCCAGTATTGTGCCGATCACAGCGCCCGAGCGGTTTAATGCACAAAATATCTTCGCCCGCTCAAACACTAGGGTAGCCTGCCTGTTTGAATCCCGCTCGAGGCACGGATGTCTGCTATTATTCTACGTTTGTGTTATCATGCGTAGATAGCGAACTTGCGAGAGGGCTGATCCTCCATCCAAGGAGACCTACCGACTCTCTATAAGATACATTATTTCCGAATTAATTAATTCTGAATGAGTACAGGCAAGACGCCCTAATCCGTCAAGGTAAAAAAAGAAATTCGTTTTTGTCGAGGTAATTTTCTTCCATTTCTTCTATTTTCTACATCTACTTCTTTAACTTATATTTCTTCTACTTCTTTGACCGTTACAAATACAAATGTGGACGGCCAGCCTGTCGAGGGACGTGAGGAAGAGAATGATGGCGAAGCCCTTCTCCCTTCCATGCTTCATCTTCCATTCCTTTCCCTATGTGACGTCTTCAGGCTCGGAGATATTTCGCGTGGAGTGTACTGATTTCGTGTGTTTAGTGAAGGAACTGACAAATTATTTCGGCCATGGTGCTTACGAACGGCGAAACTTGCTCTCTTAGACTCCAAATTCTGAAAAGGGCCTCAGTCTTACCAAACGGAGATTGTTTTTTCTGGACCGTAACCTATGCGGTCTGTGAAACATTGATATATTTTAATGAGAACCCTTCTTACATGTGGGCCTATTATACGCCTGCATTTGCGTTATAATCTCTCTATTATAGTTGATTATCATAACAAATTAATATGCCGTTTACAATGGTTGTCTCAGTCACTCAACCCTTTTTTTTTTAATTCGCTTAGTGAGGTGGAGTCCAACTGGGTCCACCCGGCACGGCTTCCACTGATTGGCCTATTGTAGCCTGCCCCGGGTGATTATGATGATAGAGAATCCGGTTTAATGAAGATTGGCAGGGGAAACCGAAGTACTCGGAGAAAACCCGCCCCAGCGCCACTTTGTCCACCACAGATCCCACTTGACCAGACCCGGGATCGAACCCGGGCCGCCGCGGTGGGAAGCCAACAACTAACCGCTTGAGCTATGGCGCGGCCTTCACTCAACCCTTAGTACGTTACGTACTGACCAGATCGGCTCCCGGTAATAGCGTTATGGCCACTAGTGCAGAAGATATCTGCTAATTGTTAATTAATTAGTACATTATTAATATTAATGGGTGGCATCGTATGCCACATAACCATGTTTAAAAGAAAGAACGGGCTTTTGAATTTTTTCAGCCTTGCTGCTTTAAGCAGGTAGTTCTGGGAAAGAGCTTGGCAGTTAGAAGGTTAATTAAGTTTAACCATGGATTTCCCGTTTCAGGTTCCTCACAGTACGAGTAACTGTCATTGTACATGTATATCACTTCTTCCGACATAGATGAAAAGAAAACTCAAAGGAACTGAATTATGTTCTTATTTCTTCAACAGCTAAATTTTGCCTGTGGTTTTCTACCGGTCTGAAACTTGGTCTCTAATATTAAGAGAAAACATAGACTGAAGGTGTCTGAGAAGGGGGTTCTGAGGAGAATATTTGGACCCAAGAGGGATGAAGTGATACGTTGTTCCAGAAAACTGCATATTGAGGAGCTTCATAACTTGTACTCTTCTCCAAGTATATTTATAATGATAAAGTCAAGGACGATGGAATGGAAAGGGCACGTAGCACGCATGGGGGAGAAAGGGAATGCATATAGCATTTTGATGGGAAATCTAAAGGGAGACAGACCACTAGAGGGCCTAGACATATGTGGGAGTATAATATTAAAATGTCTTAAAGTAATAAGATAGGGCGGTATAGACTGGATTAATCTGGATCAAGAAAGGGACCAATGGAGAGCTCTCGTGAATACAGTAATGAACCTACGGTTCAACTGAATATTTGGAGATTCTTGAGTAGCTGAGCGACTGGAGGCTACATCAACGAGGGGTCACCTCCATGGAGTTAGTTACAGCTCATACTAGCAGAGGAATACATTTCCCTTCAGTGCCCTGTACACGTTAATGGGGTTTTGGGATGAAGGGGGTGTGGTTGTGTGTCGATAAAAGAAGATTAGGCTGTGAAATGGGCGTAGCAATATTGCTACAAATGCGTGTATACTGCCGGCATTCCCTGCGAAGTGTGCTAATTAATTATTAACATGCTGTGTCGAATACTGCCCGTGTTGAAGAGCCCCTTTAATGGTTTCAGCCAGCCATGTTCTAGGTTCTGCAAGCTACCGGACTTTTTGTGTGTAGTTTCATTCTGGGCAACGTGGCCTGCTTCATGCATTTCGAGAGATACAAGAGAAGGCGCCACCTTCCTACGTAGACCTGTAGTTGACACTACTGAGAGATAGGTCGTGACGCGCTGAGCAGAAATGGAGTGTGCTCGAAGCCACAGTAAAGATGCTATAAGAGTGAGAAATTCACCCTCAAGATAATCATCCCCGGGACTCACCAACATGCACAAAATGTCCCTATCTTTATAAATAAACATTTTTACAGGGGTGGATATGGTAGTGTAGAATTAATACTAAAGCACATTTTTCATGTGATAAAACTACAAAAATTATGTTAGTTGAAGCGTACGATATTCCGACTTACAATGTCATGTAGTTCGTTAAAGTCCACCGACGTTTCGGAGGAAAATGTTTTTCATTTTTCACGTGTTAGGGTTGTTTACGCATAACTTATAAGTAGGGACCGGATTTTTATGCAAATGCATGTTTCTTTCTTGCAACCAGAAAGTATGTTCATTTGGATTTATGTATGAATTACTTCATTTCTTAAATTTTGGACATGATTTGATGGTGAATATAAATACATATTTTGCCTCTTTTATGAATAAGCATCATATTTTCGAAGATCTCTATTTATACTACATATTTCTTTTTAAAATATTTATCATATGTATTTTTTAATTTTATGTTCAAATTTTCAATCATGGTCGTTTGTATACAATTTTTCTTTTCCGTATTAGAATATGTTGCATATTTGACTAAACATTTCGTCATGATTCATGTTTCTGATGCAATACCCAGAACGGGACTTCCCCGATCCCTCTACTCGTAACTTGCCTCATCCGCGTACCATCAAAGTGACCGCGAAGAGATTAGTCGAAATCATTCACATGTAGCCGCTATCAACGTAATACTATTCAACCGATAAGAGACTTCACTTATTTATCTCCGAAGTCTCCATGAGGTTCGTTACGCTTCTTCATTTGAAGCTGGGGGCCATTCACATTAGTGGTGACTAGTCTGTAGCTAAGTTTGTTTAGCGTTCTGTAGTCATGCCGAAAGTGGAAGTAAGTCAGAAAACTATATTACAGCTGTAGCAGCGGGAGTTCGAAGGAGAGATGATAAGTACGGATAATGAAATTCTTTATTGCCGAGTGTGTGAGAAAATAGTTGGTAATGAATAGCGCTTTCAAGTGCTTCAGCATTTGAACACTAATATACACAAAGAGAATATTAAAATTAAATCCACGAAAAGTGCTCCTGTTCAAAAATTGCTCAGTGGATTTTATAATAATAATTTTTCACAGTTTTCCTCTGATTTATGAGAAGCCTTTTTAGCGGAAGGTATTCCGCTGTGGAAACTAACGAATCCTACTCTGAGAAACTTCACAGAGGATTAGCACAGTGCAAAGTGCCGGATGAATCTACTGTGCGCAAAAATTACATGAAGCAGTGTTACGATCTTACAATTGGAAGCATTTGAGATAAGATTCAAGATAATTTTATGTCAATGGACGAAACACAAGATTGTGAGGGACGGTTTATTGCAAATTGTGCAGTTGGATCCCTTAATAAGAATGAACAATCTACCCCATATCGTCGTACGGTAGAGCAATCTGAAACCACAAATAGCTCCGCAGTTTCCGAATTTCTTATCAATTCCATGAATTTACTATGGCCGACTTTGTGACTGATGCCGCTAGTTACAATATATGATGAAAGCCGGTACTGCTTTGTATCAGTCGTTAAGTGTGTTCAAAACCACTGTTTCCAAATTGAATTCGGTTCCTGGAAGAGTTGGTGAAGTAGTAAAGGAAAAAGTACACAGCATTGTTTAAGAAATCCAGGATATGAACAAATTTGTGAAATTGAAGAAATTTTAGCCGGTAAACGTACTGAACTGCCAAGTAAAAATCACTAACTGTGGCACAAATAGCGGCTTTTGTACATACGCATCTAAGTTCCTGTGAGGTGGAAAGAATTTTTTCCCGCTGTAAGGACATCTTATGAGACAATAGGAGGCGACTAACTATGGAAAACCTAAAACATTTAGTAATTGTGAACTGCAACAGAAGAGAAGTTGAAAGTTCGGAGAGCTAAATGTGAGTACCATTGTTATTTTAAACTTGTATCCTATAAAGTCGCCACTAACTTCGCCTAAAAGCGGAGGTCGCTCGGTCGGTATAGTTCGCTTGCTGACTAAAGCCACGGAGTTGTTTTTGTAAAGAATTGCCAGTAAACCCATACATCAAATAGAGAACCCACAGTTACTTGTAACGCTAAGCCCTTATATGTGACAATATCTTCATTATTTAACGGTGATCTTAGGTGCTCATATGACTTCGAGTGGTAAGATGATTAGTTGAATTATGAATTGCGTAGGATGTACAATGAAACGGTAGTGACGCAGTTTGAAGTACTGGCCGACGTTTGGCGGGGGTGACTGAACTAACCACGAGAGCGGCCAGTTAGAAATATGAAACAAGGCTAGTGCACTTAGTCTGACAGTGAATAGCCCCCAGTAGATATATGTTGTACTCGGATTAAAACTCTCCGCATCTACAAAGCTTTGAATCGTTTCGTGACGCATTTGGTTACGTTTGTAAGTATTGTCCGACATTCCAGGCACTTCTAAAATCATTCGAACAGAACTGAATAATTCGTTACATGTGTGCCGGTGAGCGTTTCGACGTGGCTTGGCGTAAAGCCCGTGTTTTACCGTCACCCAGTTATTTACATCTCATTAAATATTGCTCATGTAAGAGTAACCACAACCCAAGGTAATTGTGTAATGCTTTACGTAGTTTGAAAAATCAATGTCTAGTTTGCAATGCTCACACACTCACTGCTCCTTTCCTAGCACGAGGGAAATAAAGCGTTCAGTAACATAACTTACCATTTAGAATCGTCAATACTTTAAACGTGGGTTCTCTGGTGTTTTTATTCATATGTCAGCTCTGGATATTAAGTACCTAGGTCTACAATTTCTTCTTTAAAATTGTGAAGATATCTAATAGAAAAAGAATTATCTGACTTTAAGATAAAAAGTAAGAATAATTTTGGCCGCGCCATAGCTCAAGCGGTTAGTCGCTTGCTTCCGAACGCGGCGGCCCGGGTTCGATCCCGGGTCTGGTCAAGTGGGATTCGTGATGGGTTTTCTCCGAGTACTTTGGTTTCCCCTGCCAATCTTCATTCCACCAAATTCTTCATCATCATAATCACCCGGGCAGGTTACAATTGGCCAATCAGTGGCCGCCATGCCGAGTGGACCCAGTTGGACTCCACAACCATTAAGCGAATTAAAAAAAAAAGAATAATTTTGTAAGAATCTGTAAAATACATTTTATTCCTTTAATAGATACAATGATTTATTTTCTTGATTTTTGTGGGATAACCTTCTTTCTTACATTCTATTCTTATCACATACAAATATAACTACATTCTTTTTGCTTAATGATTCCATAATAATATGACCGGGACTGATTTTTTTTAAAGAACCATAATTGCCAAACACTTACTTGCACATGTCAGTCTTCAACGTACTCCCCTCCGGAGTCAACACATTTTTTCCAACGTTCTGGAAGCATCCTGATACCCTTTTCAAGAAAGGCTTGTGGTTGGCTGCGTATCCACTCCCGAACAGTCTGGATGACGGCGTCGTTGTCCACAAACTGCATGCCTTGCAAGTCTGATTTGAGCCTTCCGAACAGGTAGAAATCACTTGGGGCCAAATCGGGACTGTAGGGCAGATGTGTCAGAAGGTTCCATACCAATTTCCTGAGGGTTTCCATTGTTGTTTTGGCCGTATGTGGGCGTGCATTGTCTTTAAGGAAGGCTACCCGCTTTCCACCTCTCTTCCGCTTGGATCGGATCTTTTACTTCACGTCTGTTGCCAGGATGTCTGAGTAATAAGCTGCATTGACTGTTCTGGTATCTGTCAGAAAGTCTACATGGATAACCCCCTGTCAGTCCCAGAAGAACGTTGCCATCACTTTTCCTGCCGAACGGTTCTTCCGCGCTCTCGGGTTTGGGAGAACTGGTATGCCGCCACTCGCGTGATGATTGCTGGGACTCAGGAATGAAGTAATGCACCAACGTTTCTACGGTGGTCACTATAGACTTCAAAAATGCCTCACCTTCGTCTTCAAACTGCTGTAGGAGACAACTGGCAGCTTGCATGCGCACCATTTTGTTCACGTCCGTCAAAGTGCGTTGTACCCACCGTGCATTCACCTTGCGATAGTGCAGGTGGTATTTCATGATGTCTTCTACACTACCAACACTGATAGACAGCATTGCTCCAAGTTCCTTGATAGTGGTGCTCCTATTCTCACGAATAAGCGCGTCTGCACGATCAATGTTTGGTTCGGTGACGGATGTTCGAGGCCGACGATCATGCGATTCATTCTTCACGCGCTCTCTGCCCTCTCTGAAGCACTTACACCACTCAAACGCACGGGTCCTTGAGACACACTCTTCCACATACTATTGTTGGAGTCTGTGGTGAATTTCAGCGGACGGGACGTTTTCTCCAATGAGAAATTTGATTACAGTGCGTTGTTCCACGCTCCGCGGTACCTTCTGTTCGCTCATCACTCTAGCAATTCCCAGACAGGACTGAACGGGTTCTAACTCTAACAGGATGGAGGGTGGAGGTTGTGGCTTCACGTTCCCAAGGTCGCACATCTGCTGCACAGTGCGGCTTGCTTACACAGAAATCAGTCCCAGCCATATTTGAACCCCTATAATCTTTGAAGATTTCTGTCTTCCGGGATATAAAGCCGTGTAGTCGTTTTAAAACCAGTCGACGATTCTGAGAAACGTGTTCCTCTGTTTTCATGGTCGACGAATAAACTCTCTTCTGCACCAGCTTGACTTTGGCCTCTTGCTTGGTTTATTTTAAATCTGAAAACGGAGGCAGCATATTCCTCCGAAACTTCGGTTGACTTTCAAACGGACTATACTGCGTTATATCCCAGAAGTTAGACTCTTCATACCCACCTCTGTAAGAACCTCAAATCCTACATATATTTGCGTTTTTACACATTCACTTATTTTGATTAAGACGTAGAAAATAATTTTTTTTTTCAATTCCAAGCGCGATGAAGACTATGAGACGTTCAGCGTACATTTCACGCTATGTACAACAGAAATGGCTTCTTATTCATGCGCTTTCAGGTAATCTGTGTGCCAGACCAGAAATGAATGGAGCGTAAGTCTGAATCTGTTCCTAACAGAATAAAAATACTCTGCGCCTACGTACAGAAATTTGTTTGTATTGTAATTTCTTTACGAACCAAAAGATTTTATTTGCAAGTAGATTGTTTAGTGTCTGCTGAATTTTTGCGAAATTGAGAGGCGATGGTGGTTATACAAGAGTCTCTGCGGAGATTTAGAAAAAGTGATCCTAGCCCACATACGTTGAGGGAAAGCAAGGACACTTCCTAGGATAGATTTTAATAATAAGGCTGTGATCTGTGAAATGTATATGGTAACCTGGATGAACAGAGCGTTGTTAGGCAACTGGCAGTTAAACACCTCGCGACCGAATACACGAATACGACGTCTTGACCGCTGCTATACAACGTTGCGGTAAACACTTCTCTACAGCACACCCGTGTGGAGGCGGGGTCGAATACCTCCACCGTGACTCTGTGAGTCGTACGAGACGACGAAAAGGGAAGTCTCAAATGTGAGAAAATAAAATATGGTCGCGAGTCTCAAGGGACTCGGACCCGAAAAAGACTGCGCTGGCAAGAACCAGCAGCATATATAAAAGACAGACCCGTCCTCTCGTCAGAGAGGGCGCCCCACAAAAACAAGACCGTGAATTCCAAACAGTAATAAATATCTGGTTATGAGCCCCAGATGGGGCTCGACACCAAGACTTACTGACTGACTGACCTTCAGTCGCAATATGACTTTGACTTTCTCTACAGCAATATAGGTTGTTTTCTGTGCGTGGTCGGTGCGGAGGCTATATAACAAGCTTCTAGGAATAACCAAGTCAATTTTCAGAAAGTTTAAGTAACAGCGAGAGCGTTTAAGTGACAACCACGGGAAGTTCATAGAAGAAATGTAAAGATTTAAGTGTGATTAAGAGAGGTTATAACCAAGGTGTTAATAAATGGAATCATCCGAACTAGAACCCGTCATTCTCGCCACGCGTACCATCCTACACGCGACAACATGGACCGAATCTTTCTATAGGGAAGGAATGAAGGCTAATAGAAAATAAGCTTATTGTCACTTCTAGGCGAAAGAACTGTTTTGTCCACCTCTGGTGTGGAAGAACAATTCGTTGAATGTCGTTGTATAGCATAGATGTGCGATGAATAAGTTATCACAGTAACATGTGCTGTATCGAAATTACATAGAAAGAGAAGCATTGTGGCGTGATGAGAAAGACGTCATCTGGAAATTTTATGCCAACAGTTGATATACACAAGTAGACAAAGAAAATATAACTGTGTGTGTATTTCACCGAAGATCGTAATCTATAACAGAATTTTTACGAACATACAAACCCTCTCTGGTATAAACATTTGGCATATCGGTCTTGAACAATAGGGAGGTCTAGGGTCCGAGTTTAATTATTAAGCGACACCGAAGATGAATTAGAGCAGCGGCATTCTTCGCTACTGACAGAATATGCATTGAAACTGACCTCAATTAGCAGTATTTATCCACCTGAGGTTGCTGTGTGACGTGGTCAAAGAAACGCCGAAAATAATTCTGACTTATTTAGTATACGAGTAAGCTGATAGCAACTGTTTTCTGGGTCAGGAAGGGAGTGCTGATGGTGGAATTCATGCAATAAATAGATCACAATAACATCAGAAGTGTATTGCGAAACACTAAAACAAACTGAGTAGGGCCATTCAGAAAAAAAAGGCGTGGAATGCTGATAACCGTGTAGTGTTCGTCCACTAAAATGCACGCTCAAACATTGCTGGAGCATTACAACTGGGAGTTGTTTGACCACCACCTTACAGCCCTGATCTCGCTCCGAGCGACTACCACCTGAAGTACTGGTTATGATTGCAGCGCTTCAATAATAATGAGTTAATGGAAGGTGTCAATACCTGGCTGAGCTCACAGGCGGCAGACTTCTTTGACACAAGCATACAAAAACTTATTCCCCGATAAGACAAGTTCCTCAGTTCCGGGGGTGAATATGTTGATAAGTAGCTCAAGTATGCACGTATTTTTTGTATAGAATATTTTTTTTCGTTGCTTGTTTTGTTAANTGTAAAATTAGAATTTCTTATTGGTGTTAAAACTAGTTTCTTGCTCCGACGAAATAACACAGATTGGGGTGTTGAGGAGAATTCTGAATATAGAAGACAGGAAGCGAGAGGGCGAAGCAGAAAATTACACAGTAATGCAATCATATTGATCAAATGAAAGAGGATGAGGTGGTAGGGATATGTAGCACGGATGAGGGGGACGAAATATTAATTCAGAAATTTTATCGGAAGCAGGGATGGGATAAGACCATTTCTGAATCTTGAAGGTGTATGGGATGATAACATTAAGAGGGATCTTGAATGCATACAATGTGCGCTCTTCCACATGATAGGCCACTGAAACCTGTACCGCAACTTACACAAAGAAATAGGCCTAGGGTGTGAGGCTGTGGATTTCATTCATCTGCTTCCTGGCAGCTACTTGTAACGGACAGTTGTGAACATGGTGATAAAACTTTGGGTGTCATAAAATGTTGGGAAATATTATTGATTGAGCTGTTCGCGTATCAGAAAATATTCTGCTTCGTGATGTCAGCGACTTATTTCAGCTGTTGAAATAAAAATGAGAGAGACTATACTGGACAGCAAAAGTGATGGAGTATTATGTTATTTACGAAAGCGGTATCAACTGAAAATACTGTGCCCGTGCCATAGCTCAGGCGGCCAGGTGAGGTCATGTGGGATTTGTGGTGGGCAAAGTGGCACTTGGGCAAGTTTTCTCTGAGAACTTCGGTTTGCCCTACCAATTTTCATTCCAGTGACGGTTCCACATTCATCATTTGTTATCCGGGGCTGGTACAATAAGCCAAACAGCCGCAGATCTACCAAGTGGACTCAGTTTCACTCCACCTACCATCCGGGGCCGGTACAATAAGCCAAACAGCGGCAGATCTACCAAGTGGACTCAGTTTCACCCCACCTACCATCCGGGGCCGGTACAATAAGCCAAACAGCGGCAGATCTACCAAGTGGACTCAGTTTCACCCCACCTACCATCCGGGGCCGGTACAATAAGCCAAACAGCGGCAGATCTACCAAGTGGACTCAGTTTCACCCCACCCCAAGAAACCTAAAAAACTGAAAATATTCAATAAATTCAATATAGATAAAATGCTTATATTATGGCGAATTCAGAACAATTGAACCGAGATGGAGAGGTAAGGTTTGTGATTTGTATTCAGTGCCCGGTTCGAATTACAGCCAAGGCACTGTCTGTCCTGACTGAGATTTTTTGTGTTTTTCCTCATTCATCCGAGGGAGATGCCGGTATGTTAATTCAATAAGGCAATGACCACTCCCATCCGCATTATTTTCAATTTATAATTCACCAGTCATCCTTCCATTCGACACTATCTAGCCTGAGCTATTGACAGCTTCGTTAAATAAACCACAAAGAGAGGAAATGAGAGGGCTGTTATAGTGGACATTGTGTGGCTCCGTTCGTAGTTTCGCATAGATGGAAATGGTGAAATTACGTGACTTCCCTATCGGGAAATGTGATTTCCAGGTCAAGGTACACATCCACCTGCTGTGAAGGCAGGCTTTGTCGACTGGTGGACAGAGAGAGAAACAGAAATTGGCGATGTGTCCGCTATTAAGCGCCGATATGTACGGGACACATGGTCGGTCAGAATAGCTTTCATTCAGCAGTCATGGCCTTCAGTAGGGAGGAGCCAGGATAGCTCTTTCGGTACAGTGGATAGGTTACATGGTGGTCGTCCGGGATAAGAGATACAGGTATTTCTCTTGCCATAACGTCCAGGAAATCTCTGGGACCCATTCAGCCTCCTACGCAATCGGTACTGAGATCCTTTCACTGCGGGTAAAGCGGTAGGGGAAGGAAACTGGTCACTCACTTTCATCCAGTGTCGAGATCATGAATGGTGCAGCTTTACCTGCACTCTCCCACATGGCTTTATGGCGTTGTGCTTAAATAATTAAGTCTAGAGTAAACTTTATTTTTCACCCGACCCTCTATCTGTCTGTGTAGGTCTCTGCAGTCCTTTGTTTCACCTTGGCCGCTTTTTCAGTTTCGTAATCCTATGCCCTATGCACAGTCGGTAGGACCCCTTGACGGAGGATTAACCCGTCGCAAGGCCGCTGCCTGCACACAGAACCACATAAACACAGAATAAACGCATATAGACATCAATGCCTTCAGAGAGATTCGAACCCACAATCCCAGCGTTCAAGCGAGCGAAGACGGAAGACAGTTCATGCCTTAGAACGCGCGACCGCTGTGATTGGCAGCTGACCTTCAATGAGCATAGAACAGATATTGAAGGCGTGACCGGGCAGGTGGCGGAGCGAGGAAGATGGAGGATCCTTGCTTTGCCTCCCTCGCACCCAACCCTCTCGCGGTTACACCAACGGCTCTTGCTGTTCGAAATTAACTGTGTTAAGATTAGTCTGGGACGCCACTCGATGTAGAACGGGAATAGCGAATAGGATAATAGGATCAAACTTTCAGATACCTCCGTAGTAACAACAGCAGGATTACGAAGAAACTTCCTGCTACGAATCCTGATTACTACGGTCGCAGGTTCAAATTTCGTCCATTGTACTTCATAAGGCTTACCCTGGTTAGGCCTGTGAATTATCAGGTAAAGGTAAATTTGTGTCTGTGTTTAATTAAGCACCACGCCATGAAAACTTAGCCTTGTACTTCATAAGGCTTACCCTGGTTAGGCCTGTGGATTATCAGGTAAAGGTAAATTTGTGTCTGTGTTTAATTAAGCACCACGCCATGAAAACTTAGCCTAGTGGAGAGTGGATGCGCTGCTTCAGAATTTTAAATGTCGGCAGTGGATGAAGATATGTAGTCAGCTGCAAGCCCCGCCCGTTTTACTCTTGGAGAAAAAATACCTGTGCCTATCGAGCAGGAGACTGGGATAGCCGAAGAGATGGGAAAGAGCGAGGCCTCTTCCCTCCAGAATCGAACCCCTATTTTCTCGTCGCTCAAGCCTGTAACCTAGTCATTGTATTTCTGCTGTACTATATACTAGGGGTGACCAAACATATTGAACATTTCAGTTGTAATTCCAGACGTTTGGAACTGGAAATAGATTCAGAGAGAAGGTTCAGGTGTTTAGGTACATGCTTGTCAAGAGATTTTATATTCAAGCAAATTGTAAAGAAGGGGTTGAAAAATATTTTTTTTTGTGTGTGTGCTAGTGGTACTAAAGGTTCTAAAGGGCTGTATGCGGCTCGCGAGCCGCAGTTTGGCTACGCCTACTATATAATATATCTCGGCGATAACACTGGAGATTACTGCCTTCTGAAATATCATGCTATGTTAGCTGGTGGATCGGTAACAACTTTCCGTAGGAACATGGTGCTCCTATCTTCAGGGTAAAAATCAAATGAAGCGAGGAAAAAATTACTGATTGAAGTAGAGAATGGGCGGACAGTGCCAGTGTCCGGAAAGAATCAGAAGTAAGGAAAAGAATATTTATCCTTAGGAGGGTTGTTTATGATGCTACAAAAGTTTGTATAACGGCGAACCACAGGTTTGGAAGCCGAGGAATTGGGGTTTGATTCCCAGTAGTGGGAAATATTTTTCTGCTCACAGCTTACAGACTGGAGCTGGTGCACACCCAGCCTCATATCCAGTGAGTACCTAGGGCTCTTTCCTCGGGAGTAAAGCGACCGGAACTGGGAGTGATCACTCCCGTCCATCCAGTGCAGAGGTTAAGAATGGAGGAGCTATAACTTCACTCTCCTCTGTAGATTCACGGCGTAGTGCTTAATTAATCAAGCGCAAGGAAATTTTTACCTTTCCCTTACAGTCCAGACACGGCATTCTTCATCGCCACTGTAATGAGGATATCTAATTGAAAAATCTCTATACCTGCAAGGAATCAAAGCCCGGTATTTCATTGGTCAAGCCCGAAGCCTCATCACTGTTTTCACTCAGCTTTCTCGGCACCTAACTAAAGCAGAGAAAGGGTAAATGAAGTGAAGAGAACTGCGAGAATGAATGGAAAGGAGCCGGAATGGTTCATTTTCGTCTGCTTATGGACGCGAGATCTGCCGCAAATAGCATCTTCCTTTCCCCACGCTAAGTCGTGTAATCTGACATTTACGAGACCGTTGCAATAAAGATTATACAGCTCAGTGCGGGCTGTAAGGCAGGATAGAGCAACTGGGGACAAGGCATAAAGTCAGATATTAACATATATGTGGTAGTATGGTTGCTGTCTGGAGTGGGTTAGCAGCTGGGTCAAGTTGCGCCAGTTTTAAGGGCCATTACAGCCCTAACGTGAGCAGTTACATGACTCCTCTGTCGACTGTGCAGTAACAACACTGTAACTGGAGAAAGTCGAAATTAATTTACTTAGTGGTGTTTCGTATCATGAAGCTACGCTCAGGGTAACTTAACTGTGGAAGAACAGTTGAACCGTGGAGATTGGTTGTGGCTTAACACTTTAGGTTTTTATTCTGGGGGTGTTAGGTTCAAATATCGACCAAGGCACAGCCTATAATGACTAAGGCTTTTCGTCTTCCTCCTCAGGCATTCCAAGAAAATACCAGGAGGAACGGATGAGTAAGAGTTGAGAAAACCTTGCCGTTTCACAGCGGTTCTCTTAGATCCGCTGATCTTCTTAGTTAGGCATCCAGTAATTTAGCACGGTGAAAAATACGGAATAAATACATATTGACATTTCTTCACAGAATTACTGCAATGTAGGGTAAAGGTACCATTCCTCCAAGGAGTCCTACCGTCTGTGCATAAAAGAATACGAAACTGAAGAGGTCAGGGTCCAAAGAAGGGCTGTAGAGCTTTTGATGAATGAATGAATGAATGAAAAGGTGATGTTGTCTCTGTGCTTAACTAATTAAGCACTACACCATAAAGGCGTATGGGGGATTGGATGTATAGAACCACATTTTCTTGACCTCGGCACTAGTTGGAAGTGAATGGTCAGCTTCACGCCTCTGCTGTTTTACCCCCAGGGAATTAGCCCCCGATACCCCTTTGATAGGAGGCCGGGTGGGCCCCAGAATCAGTCTGGACGACGTGAAGAAGAGGAAATTCTTGACCCTACCGGGGCTCGAACTCTAGCTGATATCCAGTCACCGTACCGGCTACGCTAACCCGGCTACTATTAATGCATTGTACTGGGCCTAATATGATTTTATTAAGTGAGAACTGGTGTACATATAAACTGTAGTCTTTGATGGCTTGGAATTTTACCATTTTGCTCGAGAAATGAAGGTTGTATTGCTTACTGTTAGAAAGGAATATAATACTAAATCCCTTGGTTGACATGCCTAATCCGACTTTCATTAAAGTATAGCACATTAAGCTATGTCTGTATCGGATTTGTTTGGAAGACGGGCTTGTGTTTTAATCCCTCTACTTACACGCTGTATCAGCTGATCTGTGCTGGTATATTCAGCCGCGTCCTTTAAGTGAACTCTCTGAATATTCCGCTCGCGCTCTGCTGTGGTGTTTCTGAACTCGTGTCCGGTGTTGAGTGCTCGCGACCCCTAATTTACTGCAGGAGATGAATCAAATAAATCCTTACTATAAAATTATTCTCAGCTCATAATCACAACGCAAAGTAAAACAGCTTCCAGATACGAGGAATGTTAATCCTATTTTCGATGGTAAGGATATTTAAGATATACACACCGTGCTTCATATAAATCTGATAGTGTAATACTTTCTAATATACAAGTTTATATATATATACATATAAAATAAATAGTAAAGTTATCCCTGTAACAGCCCGTGAAGGCCCATTGGGCTGTGAAACGTTTAGGATCCCACAGTATATAGACAATCGGCTCAAAGATTGCGGTAAGGTGTCAGCCCTACACGCTGGCCGCACTTTACTCCCTAGGAAAATTATTTAATTAATTCCTGGTACTCATTTCTGTTAGATGCTGAGTCGATCCCCGTGTCATAGTGCGGCTGGAAGGATTAGGTCAATTGAAGAAAATCCAATGACCTCATCGGGAACTGAACCCGCGCCCTTCCGGCTTGTAGCTTAGTGCCTCAACCAACTACGCTACCGCGTACCCCCCAGTTTATATATACATAAGCTTGTATATTAGAACTCAGGATTTGAAGTTCTCACAACGATGATTAAGGCGAGATATACTCGTATCTACTCGGATATAACGCCGTGAAGTAAGTTGAACATTAAGAGACGTTTCGGAGGAATATGTCGCCTCTAGTTTCAGAGTCGAAGAATGAGCATAAAACAGCTAAAAACCAGCTCTCTAATTGCTTTAAGTTGGCATTTTGCGTGACTTATTCTTCTACCATTAAAATGGCAGCGGCATCTTCCTCCGAAACTTTGGCTGACATGTGTGGCGTTACAAGATAGAAATCCTTGAATGTTAGAATCAAAGTTTTGAATGTAATGGACATTACCAGAAAACCAAACAGTGGGCATATGTATATATCTTCCTGCTAGAATGTGTAAGGGGAACACGGTTGCGCAGTTGGTTGAGGCTCATTGCTACAAGCTGGAAAGTCGAAGGTTCCATTTCCGAAGAGGTAATTGAATTCTCTAATTGACCTAATCCTTCAGTCTCACTTTGGCCATGGGTTAGACTCAGCCTCTAACAGAAATGAGTACCAGGAATATTCCTGGTGATAAAGGGCGGCCGGCGCATGAGGCTGACAACTTCACTGCCATCTGTGAGCCGATTGTCTAGAGAATGAGGGAGCCTCGACGTCTCACACGCCTCTGCACACCCTGTTATAGGGATACGTTAACCTTTTTACCTTTTAGAATACACAGAGTTTATTTTACAATGACGATTGGCGCTGAAGATGTATTGGTAATTTTTTCGCTTCTAGGTGGGCGCGAGGGAATGATTAGAATTGTCCACGAAATTTTAATCGTGAAACACGAAGGGAACCTTGAACTGGAAGATAATCACATAAATATGCCTTAAACATTTAGGTCTAAGGAAGTGCTATATTACTTTGCTAATATTTTTAGTGTATGTCATCACCAGATAATGATGTCGATTATAAAACCATGGCTAGAAATTTACTAGAATATCCTTCGAAAATATAACCCAAACAAAACAAACAAAGTCCGTCATTTTAGTCCGCAAGCGAACTATACCGACCGAGGGATAGCCACTTGTCGGCTGTCCCAACTTAACTGATAAGAGGGTGTCGCATGGTCAGCGCAACGAATCCCCACGGCCGTTAATTTCGGTTTTCTAGGGCGGCCGGCGCTTAGGGCTGACAATCTTGCCGCCATCTATGAGCCGATTGTATAGAGAATGTGGGAACCTCAACATCACACAACCCTTTGGGCCTCCAAAATATAATAGGAACCAAAATCATCATACCAGATATTATTAAAAATAAAGGAATTTTCTTCAGCGTGGTTGCCGATTCGAGGCATTGCGTATTGTCAGACATGTTTTAGACAGAGTATGTAATGTTTGTATTATTGTTGTTTTATCCATCACAAAATGTTAATTCAAAGACTGACGCACAACATAAACGTAAAATTATGTTGTATGAATTTATCTCACACGGCAGGTAACATACGTATTTGTTTTTAATATTAATTACATTTATAAAATTTATAATTTTGCAACTGAACTATACGTGTAACATCAGAAACACTTCGCGTGTGGTTGAATTACGCCCGAGTGTTTCGCTAGGCTGATATCCGTTAGCATTAAAGGAGAGAACAAAATTATTCTACAAATGTAATTTTCTAAACAAATTAAGCGATTTAGAGACGGATTGTGTATAGACAGAATCAGTATAAGTAAAACATGTCGGTTAATATGTATTTAGATATTAAATATTTTTCTTTCTTTTAATAAAATCGAAGGAAATTTCAATCCAGATTTTGTAATATTTCTAAATAAAGCACGAATTTAGATTTATATTCAAAGTAAAGACTTATTTGGGACACCATGTTTAAATGTAATTTATCAGTTATAACATGAGAAGTAAAAGAATTGTGGAAAGGACACCTATACGGTCTCTGAGACAGAAAAAAAAAAACATATTGCCTTTAAGAAATGAATTAAGTTTGGAAGTTGTTAGGGAAACGTCATCACTCCACTACATTTAGAAACAGAAGCACACAAAATAATGTGAGAATAAACGGAACAGAAATGGGACACTTCAAAGTAGCTACATTCTACCTGTACCCCCTCCTTTACTTATAGGGATTAGCTTTGAAGGTTTCAATATTCATAACCACGGAACCGGAACTGACGTTCTGAACAAATATCAGCTTGTATTTATATAGTACATTCTGTGCGTAACGTATTTTCAAATACTGGGGAACTAACGGAGAGACTGAGCTGGAGGATTGTAAGAAGTTGCTCATATTCTCGCTGGCCGTACGCACACAGCTTTATGCTGTCTGTCTGTTCACTTTGTGTTACATGTTATGCATGTAAGAGCACAGGAGAATGCAGACTACTTTGATGTCTGCAATTGGTGCCTTTCAGATGTTCAGAATAGGATAAAAAAGAAGAATTTGCCGACATGGAAGTAGGTAGACGAAATATTTGGAAATGTAGAAGGAAGAACTGCATTTAGAGAGGAGAACTGAATACTTATTTTCTTTAAAGGATTTCTTCAGGGAGCAATTAATTAAGAACCTGCTAAAGGTCTGATACATATACATATCCGTATCTGTGAAACGTATTTCAGATAATATACATGAAAAGTTCAAACTACACGTTATTGAGTCGTGATTGGTTGTTCAGTAGACAGTTCAGTCGGTATAGCGACTAGGCTCATTCTGGACAATTTAGAGTACAGAGAAATTGAGATTCCGTTCCCGGTATGTGCAAGAGATATTTCTATTTGCTACAGTGTCCATACCGGCTCTGGGGCCCACCTAACGTCCTACCCGAAGGAAATCTGGTGCTTATTCTCCTGAGGTAATGTGTTCGGGCCATGAAGTTGACTATTCAGCTACGCCTAATGCTGAGGTCAAGAGTGCATTGAGCTATACAATGCATTGGATAATATACTGAGTTATTTTCTTGGCAAGAGCTGGTGCAAGTCAAGACCAATCACATCGCATAAATACGCTTCACAGATGTACAATGAATAGAAGTCATAGTATAATCAAGATCAATATGTTGTAAGACGTAGAGCCATTGCTAAGCAGTGCCTCCGTAAACAACGCCCTTTCATAGACAACAGAATCCTAACACGCATCAATGGACTAACTGGGAAAATGTGTTCTCTAAACAGTCCGTGCGACAGCTGCTAGACGCAGCAGTAGAGGAACTGTTGGAAGGGTGCTGTCCAAGCCGAGATGTTGTAAGCAGAGAGTCAGTGGAGTGGAGTTAGTTCAGTACATGCTGATAACTCTCTTACTACTGCAGACAATGACTCTCACCAATGACAGACCCTATCTCTCGTCAGAGAGGGCGCTCCGCAAAGACAGGACAAAATTTTCAAACAAGAAGTAACATTTGAAGAAAGCAGTCTTCTGGGATTTGGCACCGTGTACATGTGGTGTTAACCGACGTTTCGGAGGAACGTATCGTAGAAGAAAAAATATAAGAAATCTGCAAGCGAAGAGACCGTGAGAACCGGTAAAAGCAGACGTTCCTCCGAAACGTCGGTTAACACCACATATACACGGTGCCAAATCCCAGAAGACTGCTTTCTTCATAGTCACCGCCGTGAAAGCCTCAAATCTTACAAGAAGTAACATTTGACATGAAGACAAACAGACTGACTTACCGTCAGCCGCAATGTGAGTTTGACTTGAGTGAAGTGGAGCGAGTTGGTTGGTGAGTGAGTGAGTTAGGTGGAGGACTGCTGTGGTTCAGTCCGTGTGAGCAGTTGCTATAAGAAGCTGGTAACGTGGGAATGTAGAACGTCCGCCTTTGGAAGCCGCTACCGAAAAGCGACTGGTGAAGACACAGTACTCTCAAAAGTCTTAGTGCGTGCTGTAGTGAACTGCAGTGTGTATCAACTAGCGATAACCCTAAAGTTGCTTGTAGTTACCATCTGTAAGCGGTTAATAAGTCTAATTACCAACCCACTCTCCGTCTGTAGTCACATTCATTCACATGACATTATTATAAATAACAATTTTCTGACTTTTATGCAACCCGTATATCAACTGTCAGCTACATGGTTTTTATACAGGAGATGGACAAAAATATGAAACACCCAACAAGGAACACATTACCGTGACTAATATGGTGTAGGACAACCTCTGGCTTGCAGAACTGCTTGCAGTCTCCTTGGAATGGATAAATAGAGGTCTTGTACCATTCTTCTTGAAAAACATGGTAAGTTCTACTAATTTGATTTGTCTCATTTTGGTCCGTCACACTACTAATTAGAAAGTGGATAATTTTCAGTCCAGTGTGACATACAAGTTTACAACACTTCAGTCTTTTTCACCTTACATGTTTCGATTCAAAAGAATCATCCTCAGAGGCGCACCGCTACGATCATGAAACACTGTCATTAAGATGTTTTAACCATATGCACTTAAGCTATGAATAATGCTCACTATATAAATTTTATTATTATCCCGGTTGGTTTTGGTGTGTGTCCCCGGCATTCACGACGGCGCTTCTTGAAGAGTAGACTTACGTATGATGCTGATTCTTTTAGGCGTATTTGCTGGGTATTCTGACTGGGATTTCCACTGCACGCAATATGATATTCACTTTTCATACATTAGCCTCCCAGTGTATTTAAAATTGTATTAAAATTTCCTTTTGCATGTAAAAAATTATTTTTTATGATATTTTAACATAATAACTAATTTTTAAAATGCAAACGAAAATTTTAATACAATTTTAACTACATTGGGAGTCTAATGTATGAAAAGTGAATATCATATTGCGTGCAGACTGGAACTGGGTCCACTCAGCCTCGTGAGGATAATTGAGGAGTTATTTCAAGGAAATAGCGGCTCCGGTCTAGAAAACCGAGATTGTCGGCCGTAGGGATCCTTTGTGCTGACCACGCGTCACTCTCTATCCGGAAAATGTTGGCATTAACTTCGCCGACAAGCGGCGGTCGCTCGATCGGCATAGTTTGCTTGCGGACTATAGTCCAAGAAGGTTTTCGGAGTAAACCCGTTTGAAGGTTTGTTCGACTTCCGGCACGTTGTACTCACAGGTTATATTTGTTTCGGGATAGCTGTGATAGCAGATGAAAAATGTTATATGAATATGCGTATAATTACGTTGTTAACCTCGCACAGCGATGGTATGTTACACACGTAGCAAATACTGACGTGCACAGCATAAATTCTACAATTTTATATTGCAACTACGAAATTACGTTAACTCCATTGTCACTCATTCTATTTGATTAACACAGATAAACCAGTGCACACATGCCACATGCTGACGTTTACAGCATACACTAATTAAACGCAAAAGTTACATGCATAAGGTAGCATTGACACCTTGAAACAAGAATAATATCAGTAGGACATACAAAACCATCTGCCCGACAAGTCAGTTTCGTGTATGAAAATATTCAGTGTCCTGAGCAGTGCTCATTATTCTGTGTGTTCAAGAAGAATGCCGTCTTCTGGAATGTGGCGTCGTCTAGACATTTTGTTAACCGACGTATCGGATGATCGTATCGCCTCCATCTTCAGGGTATAAGAAATCCGCGAGCGATGAACCAGCGTGAGCAGGTGTCTGTAGCCTGAGTGCCAGTAAAGACGCCTAACTGTATAAGAGCAAGAAGGGAAGGTAGAAGGGCCGACAGCCAAGACACCTAACTATATAAGAACAGAAGGCGAATGGAGAGGGGCCACAGACTTTTCATGTGGCCCCTCTCCTGTTTCTTTGTAGGCAGCAGCCAGCGTGCCAATGGACTGGTTGGGTAGCCGTCACGTGATATGTGTTTTCTGTGATACGTGTCCGTACTGCCTCTACATAAGTGGACAGAATTCTGAAGCTGAGCAGTAAACTGGAGGAGTGAGTAGTAAGCGGCATAAGCCTGCAAGCAAACAGTAAGCTTGAGTCATACAGAAGAGTACAAGAAGTCATCCTGTAAAGATTTAACATGTGATTTGAAGACTTTATGTGTGCTGTAGTACGGTGATATAAGTAGAGTGTGATTTAGTGAAAGTTTTATAGTTCCTGTGGTATAAATCCGTGAAGACCAGTGGAGATAAACTTGAGAGATATACATGGAGTGCTTTGTAGTAGGAAAATCACTGTTATAATTAATTGTAGTAAACAGATTCACCAATCAAAATCCCGTCTTTAGTCAATCGTACATGTGACAATATTCATATTGCCCTCTCGATCTTAGATCTTATTTCGTATTCAGGAGTAAGTCTTTCTGCACTTGTTCTCTATAGGCTGGAAGTCTGCAATGAACAGTTTATTATATTTATGTGTCTGAAGTTGGCAACAATTCTCTCCATCACTTGGTCGTGGGCACCCTACCCCGCTTTCGTGTGTGCATTTGAAATGGATCGTGGTTTCACCGAACTAATGCTTAACACAGACCATTCGTAATATGTCAGGATGTGTGATTTAATACAGATCTGTGACTGCCTTCATACGTTCAGGACATTTCGACTCCTTCACTCGCATATTGATGAGCGCTTAAAACATTTTAACGTTACCATGAAGTGAAATATAAGCGATAAGCTACAATAAAATAAATATAGATGTATTCAATAATACACACTCAATATCTATATGAAGTGGGGTAATCATGGAATATCATTCTATAAAAATTAATGAGTGCCGTCATGTTGATCATTTGAGAGGAACGTACTGACTCGGTAAACGTCTGCCAGACTAGACGATATCACACCCCAGAAGTCAGCATTATACTCACCGCTGCGAAAATCTCAAATGTATCTGAATGAACGAAATTTGAGAGTTGGAATATAAAGGTGCAACGGCTGAATTTAAATGGTGTAAGATTTGAGGCTTTCACGGCGGTGACTATGAAGAAAGGAGTCTTCTGGGATTTGGCACTGTGTATATGTGGTGTTAACCGACGTTTCGGAGGAACGTATCGCCTCCATCTTCAGAGTAGAAGGAAAAATATAAGAAATCCGCAAGCGAAGAGACCGTGAGAACCGGTAAAAGCAGACACTGGTTGCGGATTTCTTATATTTTTCCTTCTACCCTGAAGATGGAGGCGATACGTTCCTCCGAAACGTCGGTTAACACCACATATACACGGTGCCAAATCCCAGAAGACTGCTTTCTTTAATTTAAATGGTAATTAAAATATAAATTTTTTATTTAGTTCTTTCGTACAAAATTACCTGGTATGACCATTTTATTAAAGCATGTGACTGTCCATATTGTCCTACTGTATGGGGATATTATGGAATAATGTTTGTTACTCTTCCATCCCATATTTTTCTTCTTGCCTCTAACTTGGTGGCCAGTTTACAAAACAATTTCATAAATTATGCCACAATACGTACAGAGTGATTCTAAATTATTGTCGGGATTTCCTGGCATTTAAACCGAAAAACTGACAATAATATAGAACACTCTGTATTTTTAATTAATCAATGGATTTGACAGCTATTAGTGTCACTGAACAGGCAAGGAGATAGAAAAGAGATTTTGACAGAATATAATTTGCAAGCTTAACTCTTTAAAGAATATCGGTACTATATTACTTGCCTGTATGACTGTATATTATGGAGTTATATTTTTTATCGTCCTTCACACATTTGCCCTCTTTCCTCTAACATGCTTGCCAATTTGCAAAACAATTTTCAGCTAGATGAAATGTTAACATTACTCAATAATATTGTTTGTAACGTGACGTTACTAGCAGCAGTACCTGTTGATTGTGCTCTGATGGGCTGACGCAGTCCAGTCCTAATGACTGATTCAATCCGAATTCCATGACGATGGTATAAAATGGAATCGTAACTGTTGCGTTAAACCACCAACAGCTGAGTTAATATTTGTCAGCCTGCAGGCCGCCATTCTAGTTGACGTATTTCAAAGTGAAACAGTTTGGTTGTGTTCATGGGAACGGGACGGTGGGAGGCTGAGTGAGTGGGCAAATGGTTTGCTTCTGCAATGAAGAGAAGCAGGAATGCGTACAGGGTACATCTAAAGCAAGAGCATGGCTTTAATTAAATTCTGTGTAGTCATTTCAGAGCAAATGTTACTAATTTTTGGATCATTCTCTCATTACATGTTCCAATGAAGAGCTACTTACAATCTGAGTCCAGATATTTCCATAAAATATACAGTCCCTGTTCTTAACTAATTAAGCACTGCGCCATGAAGGCGTATGGAGGTGTGAATATATAGATCCATGTTATCTTGACCTCGGCGTTAGTTGGGGGTGAACGGTCAGGTTCACGCGCCGTCAGCTTTACTCCCGGTACCCATTGGATTGGAGGCTGGGTGGGCCCCAGAGCCGGTCTGGACCACGTGAATATGAAGGGAAAAATCTTTCCATAACAGGGGCTCGAACACCGACCCCTGGTCGTCCAGCCCATAGTCAGTCGTTGTTGCGACTGCGCTATCCCAGCGCACTTTTGAAGGCCTAGCGGGTCCTTCTCAGTAGAAAGGGCAGCGGATTTTTTCGAGTATGATATCTGACGTAGGAATATACGGTGAGTTTGAGTTACGGCAGGGCCTTAGAACACGTGTTCTACCTGCCACAGTGTAGCTGGAAGCACTGTCCCGCTACCTCTTACAGTGTTTCTTCTTACGCGTATCTCAGCTAGGTCCAAAGAGGAGGTACTATGTGGGCCTGTATGTATCGTTCCCGCACGTGTTTAACACGTAGTGTCAAAAGGTATTTTACAATAGCCGATTCGTTATACGAACACTACAATACCTCGCATAGTCCGGGTAATCGGTTCCGCCAATATTCCGTACTGTTTGAAATCGGACTAATCGAGGAACTAAATACAT
>NW_019727096.1:1522790-1548308 GCF_002891405.2 Cryptotermes secundus
AGTTGTCCTCCCGATCTTCAGTAGCCAGTTGTTCATCTGTGTTAATAAGTGTTTCATTGTCTAGTTCATTAGTGTTCGATTTGATGCACTCAATTACGTTGACGGAATCTGACTCATTGAAACCAAGTTGCTGTCCAATTTCCACTATGTTATTAGTGACTTCAGCAAAATGAGTTTCAAAACCGATGAAATCCTATGCACAATGTGGTATGATATGTTTCCATACTGCCCTCTTATTGCTTGCCGTTAATTCATGCAATGCTTCGCCTATATTTTCGTTAACGTTTCTGATGTAGCTCTTCCAAAATTCCGTTAAAGTAGTGCTCTCCTCACCTCCTCCAACGATAGCTGTCAGAGCTCAAGAACGAACGACCCGAGCATAGTTACATACATATACAACGGGGAACCCCAGAAAAAATTAAATACACGTATGTATCGTATAGCATAACTTTAAAACCACATAAAAATAAAAAACACAAAAGGAGACTTGACTGTATAAAGAAAAAAAACGATCATTTATGCATTAAAAATAATTTTCTGCACTATTTTTATAGAATTTATTTTTATTTTGCTTAATTAAAATTTAGTTTGTTTTGAAATTTTCAAACCGGACTATAGCGAATCCGGACCGATAGAACCCGGACTGTGCGAGGTATTGCCGTATTGTGTTGGATATTGTTCAATGTCGGTGCTGTGTTTGATATACACAAATGACGGAAACATGCAGATTCCGAAATAATGCGTATTGTGACATGATGGCTGAAAACCAGAATTGTGTGCGAGAAGAAACATCCGTCACTACGCTACAGAAGCGTGAACAGCAGGTCATTGCTAAGCAACGGCTCTGTAAATAAGTTTCCATGGTAACCTAATCACGTGATCGCCGCAACATACACGAAAACTACAATAGAGGAATCGTGGGAAGCGGTTTTCTCTGTGTTTTCAGCCCCGAGGATATAAACAGCTCCGAAACGGAGCTGAAGGCCAAGCGTATTCATAAGAGAAGAACCTATCTTCTCGTCGGCGAGGATGTCACACAAGGACTATTACAGCAGGAGTACAGTTGGGAAAAATCTCTGGTCGTGGGCCTTATTGTGTCTGACGCCAAGACAAACTGATTGGCGGTAAACCGCCAGTCATAAACTTACTTTCACTTTGACTTCGAGCTGCAGTTTATTGTTAGAAGTTGAATTGTGAGACAATATCCTGCCAGTCAGGACATGGGCACGGAAGTTGAGAAATCAGTAATATTAGGAACCGTTTACAGGCAACAGCCAGTAAAGATACGAGTATAGCAAACTGAGAAGATTCAGTGCATGCCAAAGTGAATTGTAGAGTTTGTGGATCAACGAAATTGTTATAATTACCTGTAGTTAGGTTCTTAAGAGTCCAGTAGAACCAATTACCAATCAAAATCCTATGTCTAGTCATCAAATATGTCAGTATGTTACATATACCTCAGAAAATGACACTGTCACATTCACATTCGCTAACTGTAGCACACATGAAGTGTTTTTGTCCAGTCTAATTCCTTTCTTGCTATCTGCCATCTCAAGAAACCCTTTCAATTCTATCGCAGCTGGCCTTTGATCCTAGTTAGTCTCTGGGCGGATCCAACAGAAAACATCATTTCCAACCTTATAGTTCAACAGTATCTCGATTGTTGCTTGCTTATTTACTGCCGCGGGAAATTTTACAGAGTCGTTGCCTAGCAGTGAATGTCTACTGTGGCTCCGCTATTCCGGCTTATAGGCGTCCTGTCATAAGGATAAATCTTGTAATAGTTTTTACATGACGTGCTTATACGCATACATATAAAACTGATAATATTATATGGAATAAATTGGCTTAAGCTGTAACGCTTTTGACTTACATTTGGGAGGTGCGTGATTCGGATTTAGTCCAGGACACCGACTGCCCTAACGGAAGTTTTTCTCGTAATTTTCGCCAGTACTTGAAGATAAATGCCAGAATATTATCTCAAATTATGCCATGGCCACCTCCCTCGACATTCTTCCGAAAACATCATTCAGCCTCATCCTACCATTCGACGCTGTATGGCCTGAATTACTGACAGGATCATTGAATATATAAAACAGCTAATATTCCAACACCGAAAATAAAATTATTAACATTTCGGGCATGTATGAACTAAAAAATTATAGCTTGCTTCTCTGACCAAAATGTAATAAAAATGTTACATGCATAAAAGCAGGAGCCTGGATGGCGTAGCTGATGTAATGATTGGCTATGGGCTGGACGACAGAAGGGTCAGAGTTCGAGTCCCAATAAAATAAAGAATCTTCTCTTCTCCACATCGTCCAATCAGGCTCTGGGGTTCACCCAGCCATCTATCCAATGAGTACGGGGGCGCTGTTTTCTCGGGGGTAAAGCGGNCCAGAGTTCGAGTCCCAATAAAATAAAGAATCTTCTCTTTTCCACGTCGTCCAATCAGGCTCTGGGGTTCACCCAGCCTTCTATCCAATGAGTACGGGGGCGCTGTTTTCTCGGGGGTAAAGCGGCAGAGGCGTGAAGCTTAGTTAGTTAGTTAGTTAGTTAGTTATTGGAGAGGGTGGATTTCCCCATGCACTTAGATCTGTGCTTCCCTCTATGATTTCTACCAGTCTCTATATCCTACCGTTATTGGTGCTTACCATCAGTCCCGCCCAGCCAGCGAGACCGGCTCTACTAGCTGAGAGGTATCTATAATGCCTCCCCCATCTACCAGAGGTATTAGAGACTGCTGTTGGGCGGGAAACGTCCGTAATTTGGCTCAGTGACCTCCTTTGGAGATATGAGGTTCTTTTACGTGCCGTAAAGCTACGACACGGGACCCACGGCTTAAAGTCCCTCCCGGAGGACTTGTTCCCTGAATTTTTCCGCCCTTAAAAATTCGACGACCTACGCCGGGTATTTTAACTTTTACATGCATACGCACAGATACATACATATATATTTATATACGTCAATAAAGGCTGATATTACACCAAGACAGAAGAATTCAGTGTTCTGGTACATGAGATAGAATTACTCTGAAAATAACATTTGTGAATTCTGTACAGTACTGCTTTTGCGGAAAGACTAGCAGGTAAATTGTTGAATACTTCTAAACTTAATTAAAGTCAGCGGTTACTTTTCGTCACACCCTGTATGTATATATCCATCTGTGTGTTCGTGGACCATCAGTGTAAATCACATTTCACGCAAGGACGTATTAACTCCCCCCTCACCCCGTGAGTCAAATACGTGCACACATATTACGCGCAATAGAACATGCATGCAAATAAATGTAATTATACGCATTTGTTAAGCATAGTACTTACGTAACCAGCTGCATCAATCCCGCTTGTTGCCTGTTTGCTTCCATGATAAATACTGCCACATATCCAGCAACTATAATGGCAAGTTGTGACTCAGCCAGCACCTGTGGCTCAGTTGGGGTTCCCTGTTGTTTTTGTTGTTATTGTTGCTGCAGCATTCAAAATTTCGGTCACGGTATATATACTTGATTAATTACCGGACTAGAAAACTGTAGGTTACATTGAAACAATGGGAAGATAAAAATACGTTTTGTGGAATTTAATTTGCTTCACAGACTACAGGACAATGGGAACTATAAGCACAACACTGCTTTCATACATAAGCCCTCTGCTTTATCTAGTATTCCTTAATATAATTAACTAGTTCTTTTTTTGTAATAGAGGCGCAGTGTGTTTCCTTTGAGGAAGAAGCTAAATTTGCGAATAATATTCTGGGCTACGCTTCGTGTTTTCACAATCCAGTCATAATGATGAGGACCACAAACACCATGAAATACAGTTTCCAAGAAGCCCCTGGAAATAAAAAGAAAGTCATAGAACTGACGATAGATGAAGACAGAGAGATTACGGTTGGCAGACCCAGCTATCGGCAAAACCTACAACTAGTGCTTTCTGCGAGCTGACAGCTCAGTGCTTTACAAAAATTTCATGCAGCACAGTAATCTTCACGATTCATAGGTTTAAGGAGAAATTCGATAATGGATTTATTTCTATAAAAGCGTGATACGGCAATCCAAAGGAACACATAAGGATTTGTGGAGGTTGTATATTTCAAGTTTGTAGTATTTAATTTGAACCATGAAAACGTATGTGCAATTGAAGGTATTGCTACACACATATCTCAACCTCAGGACTACAACAGGCAAGAAAAAAGAATAAGAAGAAAAAGAAATGTAAAGCTATCCCTGTAACAGGTCGTGAAGGCCCATAGAGTTGTGAGAAGTTAAGGGTCCCACATTTTCTAGATAATCGACTCACAGATGGCGGTAATGTTGTTAGCCTTCTTCGTCGGCCGCCCTTTACCCCCCAGGAAGTTTCCTGGTAGTCATTTCTGTTAGAGGCTGCGGCCCGAAGAAAGAAACCACCTCATCGGGATTAGAACCCGCGACCTTCCGGAGTGTAACATAGTACCTCAACCAATTACGCTACCACATGCCCTCAACCTTGGCAATATAGATGGAAATAAATGGTCATCTTCACGTCCTGGCCGCTTTGTCCTTAGCTAAACGTGTCCACATACTCAGCAGGTAGGATCCGCTGACGAAGGAAAGCGAGACTGCTCCTGTGGGAACTGAACGCCAGTCATGAATACCGTTGTCTAGTCAGCGTACTGGCAGAGCTAAACGTGGCGTAAATACAAAAATTGAATTGGTTTGCAGTTACTTTGTCCCCTTCTCATCCAATTCTGTTCCTCTCGATCTCTCTTCTAACACAAATATCCGTAAAATATTTCTGTAGATGGCCGATTCGTTGTCAGGAAGTAGGTGCAACCTGCGTTGCTCAGGACGTTTGCATATGACGAACAGAAGGAAGGAAGGAAGGAAGATAAACAAAGAAAAGAGCATGGTTGAGCTGCCATTGGAATTTACTCCGCGAATAATAATATCCTTAAAACTTTCTGCACAGCACATCACTCGGAAGCAGTCTTCTGCGTTGTGTCACCGTGTACATGTGGTGTTAACCGACGTTTCGGAGGAATGTATCGCCTCCATCTTTAGGGTAGAAGGAAAATAAGAAATCCGTAAGCGAAGAGACCGTGAGAACCGGTACAAGCAGACTGGNTGACTTGCTGAGATAAAACCACCCTCCCTGTTCATATTTTCGGGATGGGGTTCGATCTCAGTGGCCTTCCTAATGATGCGATCCATATAGCGGGTCTTGGTGGCGAGGATGGAGGTATTCTGAAGCTGAATGCGGTGTCCCAGATCAATGCTGTGTTCAGCTACGGCCGACTTGTCCGGATGCTCGAGACGGATGTGCCGCTGATGGTCCTTCAACCTCATGTCCACGGAGCGGCCCGTCTGCCCAATATAGACCTTGCCGCACTCGTATGGGATACTGTATACACTCGATAATCTTAGTCCCAGGCTATCTTTGACCGGCCGGAGGAAACTCGATAATTTGTTTCGAGGCAAACCCACTGCTTTAATGTTGTGCCGGGACAGCACTCTGCTGATACGGTTGAATATAGTACCGACATAGGGAAGGAAGGCGACTGAGCCCGGTTTATCATCAGGCCGGCTGATGTTGGGCCGACGGTTGAGAACTCTGTGGATCTGCCGGTTGTTGTATCCGTTCTTCCTGAATACATCCCCCAGGAGCACCAACTCCGCATGTCACAAAGAGCTCTAGCCCTGTGCACCAATGTGGAAAGTGCAGCTTGCTTGTTGGAAGGGTGGTGGTGGAACGCAGCGTTAAGGTACAGGTTTGTATGGGTGGATTTGCGGTACACTCTATGGCCCAGGGAACCGTCGGGTCTCCTGTAAATATCTATATCCAGGAAGGGGAGGTGACCCTCAGTTTCAGTCTCCATTGTGAACTGAATGCAATGGTGGATACTGCTTAGGTGGTTCAGGAAGTCCTTGAGCTTGTCGGGACCGTGTGGCCAGACGACGAAGGTGTCGTCCAGGTGGCGAAACCAGCAGCAGGGCTTGTGTGGGGCAAAGGCAAATGCCCTCTCCTCGAAGTCCTTCATATAGAGGTTAGAGATGACCGGAGAAATTGGCGAGCCCATCGCCACACCATCGGTTTGTTCATAGAACGTTCCTCCGAAACGTCGGTTAGCACCACATCTACACGGTGCCACATCCCAGAAGACTGCTTTCTTCATAGTCACCGCCGTGAAAACCTCAAATCTTATCAAAATGTTGTTAGTGAAATAAAGTTTGCTTCTAAGAGGACAGGGATTCCTGTGATATGTTGAATTTGAAGGGGATTATTATCGTGTTTCCGTTTCGTGTTGCGTAATAGCTTCAAATATAAACTCTCGGAATAAAGGGGAGTTCTCTGCACAAACTGAGCGGTAGTATTTCATTTGGAATATGGACTAGGATAGGGAAAATGTTATTATTTTTTGCACTTTTTAAGAGAAAGAAATATATTAAAGAATTATGTCTTCTGGGGTATAACGCCGTGTAGTCCATTGAAAGTCAACCGACGTTTCGGAGGGACATATCATCTCCGTCTTCATGTTCGAAGAATAAGCAAGTAGCAAGCAGAAGGTAGAACTCTTCATAACCACTCATGTGAGAATTTCTAATCCTACAAAGAAGAATGTTACAATATTTGGACCGAGGAGAGATTAGGTGACAGGAGGTTGGAGAAAACTGCATAACGAGGACTTCATAACTTGTACTCTGCTCCAAGTACAATTAGAATGATCAAGTTAAGGAGGATTAGATGGGCAGGGCATTTAGCACGATGGGTGGAGAGGATGAATGCATATAGTTTATTGGAGGAAAAGCCGGAAGGAAGGAGACCACTTGGAAGAACAAGATGTAGGTGGGTGGAGAATATTAAAATGGATCTTAGAGAGATAGGATGGGATGTTGTGGATTGGATTGATCTGGCTCAGGACATGAACCAGTGGAGGGCTCTGGTGAAAACGGTAATAAACTTCGGGTTCCATAAATGCTGTAATACTGAATACACAGAATGATGGTATTTCCATTCTAAGCATGTGGAATTGATTATGGAAAAGATGGCATTGAGGCAGGTTTTCTCCAATCATTTCGGTTTCCCCTTCCAGTTGTCATTCCAGCAACTTCTCATGTTCTTTACTTGTCCTATCGCCGATAATGTACAGGACCGGCATTGACAAAGGCGCACTCTCGAAGTGGATGGCAGAGAAGGGAGATCCATGCAAAATCCATAACTGAAGACTAATAGATTCCAAATGGTTTTGACGATGGTGGATGATACACAGAATTACTATAATTCTGTCTGAAACTAATGCTTTGTGAAATCTGACGCCGTATTATCTGGTAGATATTTAATGCCGTTTGATTGGAATCTACTCTTTCTATCTTCAGGATATAAATTGAATATGGTGATAGCAAGTTTTGTCAGAGTGCTGGTAAATAGCTCTCGGTCTACACGGTATTACATCCCACAGGACAGAAATCATCGCGGTTGCGACGTCAAGTATCACAAATGTGAAAATAGTCTCAACTGGTCTCATAAAACTCAACTTTTGTGTCTGACCGTGCCACGCTAGCAGTAACTAGATTATACGAGTATGTCCAGCGAAATAGTCATGGATGAATATCAATTGGAAAGGATTTGGAAGGGTTCGGTCGTAACATAATCCAGATATTGTTCCGCTATTTGCCTTAAGTGAGTAAGGCAACCAAGAAAACCCCCTTTTTTTATTGCTAGTGGGGTGGGACTAACTCCCTTGTAGGGTTCGATCCCGGGTCTCGTCAGGTGGGATTTGTGGTGGACAGAGTGACGTTTTCTCCGTGTTCTTCGGTTTCCCCTGCCAATCTTCATTCCACCAATTGCTCCACAAACACCCTCACCTATCATCTGGGGGCTGGTACAGTAGGCCAGAAGTGGGACTTAGTCCCACCCCACTAGCAATAAAAAAAAGAAGTCCCTTGTACTGCGGCTGTAGACAGATGCCGGAGAGTACCTCAGTTAGACTACCATATTGCTTCGAAATACTTTCAAATTCATTATTCATCAACCGTTCTACCACTTGACGCTATATATTGTAACATGTAGACCCATTGCTAGGAAACGAGTCGCTAAACACGTTTCCATGGAGATAGAATTTTGAAAAGCAGCCCGTAGCTGTGTGATCAACAGACATTTCCGCGGATACTGATAGGCTATATAACAGGAAGCTCAGATCAGAATGGAGTCAGTCGCAGTTCATAGCAGAATACAGAGAGAGCAGAATGGAGCCAGTCGCAGTGCATAGCAGAATATAGAGAGAGCAGAATGAAGTCAGTCGCAGTTCATAGCAGAATACAGAGAGAGCAGAATGGAGCCAGTCGCAGTGCATAGCAGAATATAGAGAGAGCAGAATGAAGTCAGTCGCAGTTCATAGCAGAATACAGAGAGAGCAGAATGGAGCCAGTCGCAGTGCATAGCAGAATATAGAGAGAGCAGAATGAAGTCAGTCGCAGTTCATAGCAGAATACAGAGAGAGCAGAATGGAGCCAGTCGCAGTGCATAGCAGAATATAGAGAGAGCAGAATGAAGTCAGTCGCAGTTCATAGCAGAATACAGAGAGAGCAGAATGGAGCCAGTCGCAGTGCATAGCAGAATATAGAGAGAGCAGAATGAAGTCAGTCGCAGTTCATAGCAGAATACAGAGAGAGCAGAATGGAGCCAGTCGCAGTGCATAGCAGAATATAGAGAGAGCAGAATGAAGTCAGTCGCAGTTCATAGCAGAATACAGAGAGAGCAGAATGGAGCCAGTCGCAGTGCATAGCAGAATATAGAGAGAGCAGAATGAAGTCAGTCGCAGTTCATAGCAGAATACAGAGAGAGCAGAATGGAGCCAGTCGCAGTGCATAGCAGAATATAGAGAGAGCAGAATGAAGTCAGTCGCAGTTCATAGCAGAATACAGAGAGAGCAGAATGGAGCCAGTCGCAGTGCATAGCAGAATATAGAGAGAGCAGAATGAAGTCAGTCTCAATTCATAGCAAAATACAGAGAGAGCAGAATGGAGCCAGTCCTAGACCACTCAGGATGGAGCGAGCCCTAGGCAGTCATTTATTGTGATTTATTGTGATTACGAGTGATTGTAAAGGAGTGACCAATAAATCCAAGCCAAGGAGTTTAGTTTTAGTTTTTAGCATAGACAAGAGGCATCATCGTAAAATAAGCCACATTTTGATCTTTCAAAATTGTATGGAATCTCACTGTAGTAACTTATACTACGAAATACCCTCAAGTAACTGATGTTTCTGTTTCTTTCCCCTCGTTTATATCGATACCTCCGTTGGGACTGGTGATTCTGAATTATTAGCGGGAAGTTTTGAAGCATTAATATAATGCATATTAAATGAGCAGGTACTGGAGTGTATGCTTCTGTCGAGAGGCTTCACCCGTTGCAGCATCTCCCCCGTGTTGTACTAATTCACTTCTGGTGCTGTATGTCACTACCCGCTTGGAAGCTCGTCCAATTCACCTTTACAGGGATGGATGGACTACTGCCCATCATAACGGATAACGCAGTCAGGGCATACGTGACGACACAGGAGAGCGAAACAGCCGCGTGGGGATGCACGAATTTATAATCCCCCATTTTGAGTTTATCTTAAACGAAAACATTTTCTGCTGCCCATTCGTCAATATCTCTTTCTGTCTCTCTTTCCTGCTGCGCCCACTTTGGGGCGTAGGACATCCTAGGACAATCGGTAGGACTCCTTTGACGGGGGATCAGCCCGTCGCAAGGTCGCTACCTACACAAACAGAGAATAAATGCAGACAAACATCCATGCCTTGAGAGGGATTCGAAAACACGATCCCAGCATTCGAGCGAGCGAAGATCGTTCATGCCTTAGACCGCTCGGCCACTGTAAGCGGCAATTGTCAATATCATAGCTATTGTTTTGAAATTAAATTCTAGAGGGCCCAGACGATAGTGTGTGGCACTCCGAATTACTCGGTTTTTGGGTTTTGACTATTGTCCGGTATTCTGAAAAAAAAATCGTTGTGTTCTACAGGGTTCTTTAGAATGCCAGACGACGGACAGAGTCCAAGAACCCAGCAATCCGAGCATTAATTTGAAGTAATCGAAACATGTCGATCCACAGTGTAAACAACACTGTTGTAAGAATTATGATACCGATAATTGTTTTCTTGACAGTGTCTGTGAATATCGGCGATCACATTGGCTGCTCGGCTTGAGACATGAATTATCTTCGCCCGCTCGAACGCTGCGGTTGTGCGTTCGAATCCCACTCGAGGCATGGATGTCTGTGTGCGTTTATTCTGTGTTTGTATTATCCTGTGTGCAGGTAGTGGCATTGTGACGGGCTGATGCCCCGTCCAAGGAGTCCTGCCGACTGTGTAAAAAGAAGAAGAAAATGAAAAAGCGGCCAGGGTTCAACAAAGGGCTGTAGAGTCATAGATAGGTGAATGGATTGATAGAGAGATTTTTTTATTGCTAGTGGGGTGGGACTAAGTCCCTTGTACTTGCGGCCGCTTCTGGCCTATTGTACCAGCCCCAGATGATAGGTGAGGGTGATTGTGGAGCAGTTGGTGGAATTAAGATTGGCAGGGGAAACCGAAGTATTCGGAGAAAATCTGCCCCAGCGCCACTTTGTCCACCACAAATCCCACTTGATCAGACCCGGAATCGAACCCGGGCCACCGCGGTGGGAAGCCAGCAACTAACCGCTTGAGCTATGGCGCGTCCCGAGATAGACAGATAGATAGATATATAGATAGATAGTCTGTTTTTTAGTGTTGTTAATTTTAATAATGTTTGGAAAAGTTAAAAAGAAAAAGGCATCCATGTAACAGGCCATGGAGGACCATAGGGGTGTGAGATGTTGAGGTTCCCAGATTTTGTAGACAGTCGGCTGACAGATGACGGCAAGGTTGTCAGCCCTACTCGCCGGCCGCCCTTTACCCCCAAGAATATTCCAAGAATATTCCTGGTCCTTATATCCGTTAGAGGCAGAGTCGACACCAGGGCCACAGTGCGACTGGAAGGGTTAGGTCAATTGAAAAAAATCCAGTGCCCTCATCGGGACTTGATCCCGCGACCTTCCGTCTTGTAGCATAGTGCCTTAACCAACTACGCTACCGCGTGCCCATTTTGGTAAAGTTAACCTCTTTATAATTGAGGGTGAACGGAATTGTTCTTCGGCTTTGGCGCCATTTGTATTTGCGTAGGATCTATTTTTAGACAGTATAAAGATTAGTTCCACTAGATTGCTATTAAGATTTCGGTTGAGGAATTACCCTGCTGTTGCTTTGCGTGAATCAGAAGTCCCCGTAATATAATAAAATATCTAAAATGTTTCGTTCTTCGTTTCCCCGTAAGATGTTTAAAGACACTGTATGGGCTACAAACTTTGTAACTTCGGATTACATAATGGGGAACTTCATAATTCATATCACACTAAAATGTTGTACTTGTTTCCTATCTTTTCTGTACGTTCTTGTCTTATCTATTTAATTTTCTCTAGCAATATTTCTTGAGGAGCACAAACTATGATCTTGTAGTGATGATCATGTAGTATAGCATCCTACTTGCGGTGTTTACAGGTATTCCATCAGTACTTGTACATTCCTCATCAGTCAGCACATGATGGCCCATCTGATGTGAGTTGAACAAGAGTAACATTTGTTTCTGTAAATGTGACCCCTCTATTTTTACTTGTGGTGATGCTTAAAATTTTAAATATCCATACCTTTATATGAAGATTGACCGCCTATGTGGCCTAGTGGTCTGAGTTCCTGACTACAGATTCAGAGGTCCTGGGTTCGATTCCCGGCGCTACCATTAGTGGGTCTGGAACAGGATTCACTCAGCCTCGTGAAAATAATTGAGGCGTTATTTCAAGGACATAGTGGCTCCGGTCTAGAAAACCGAGATTAACGGCTGTGGGGATCTGTTGCGCTGACCACGCGACACCCTCCATCCGCAAAAGTTGGCACTAACTTCGCCTACAAGCGGCGGCCGCTCGGTCGGTATAGTTCGCTTGCGGACTACAGGCCACGGAGTTTATATGGAGCGAGTAATTTAGATTATAGTCTCAAGGATTCAGAGTAATCTGTTCCCACTGTCTTCAAGGGGATGGCCGTTTATAATATAAAATTTGGAGAATTAGATGCCTCTGAAACGTTGCTAAACATTTCCTATATTACACAGTTTAAGAGCCCAGAAGACCTCAGATTTCACTTAGATCACTGGCCACATTTCCGAAAGCACGACATTAATGATGTGCTCATGGAAATACAATTTAGGTGCTGTGTATCACTCATGTTCTCCTTGTCTGTGTTTTGTATCTCCACATGGACTATCATTGACGTGAAAATACCGAGCGTAGTCTAGCACATCACTAATGCATCTCTCGTCCTTCTGCCTTCTTTTATTCACTAGCCTCAGCAAATATAAAGCGTAGCGTAAGGCTACACATGAAAAATAGCTCCCCATTACACTACTGGAAAGGAATTAGCCCACACATACCTAGTTCATTTGTTCTCCGTGGGCTGCCGCGTCATGGCGTGTAACCGAACCAGACATGTAACAGGTGAGGACTAGGCTCTTCTAATATTGCTTGCTAATATCTCGGGCTTCGCTGTCTATCTTTAGAACTAAAATCTTAACACAATTTCGCATTTCCATATGTAGATTGCCAGTATTGAATACAAATTCTTTTTATCTGCGTTAATGTATAACGGTTCGAAACGAGACCGAAGTTCTTGTAAATCTTTATAGCCAATAAAAGTAGAGGTAAAATTGTCGCTGTGCTTAACTAATTAAGCACTACGCCATGAAGGAATAGGTGGAGTATATATATAGATCCACATTTTCTTGACTTCAGCACTAGCTGGAGGTGACTGATCAGCTTCAAGCCCAGGCCACTTTACCCCGGTGAAAGAGCCCCCGTTACTCATTGGACAAGGAGGCTCAGTGGCCCCAGAGAGGATCTGGACGTCGTAGAGAAAACTCTTGCCCTTACTGAGACTCGAACTCTGACCCCTCGGTCGTCTAGCCCGTAGGCAGTCGTTTTACCAACTACGCTATCCAGCCTCAGAGACAATAAATAAATAAATAAATATCTTTTTTTTTGTATATAAAAATTCGTGTAAAGTTGGACGAAAAGTTAAAAATTGTGCAAATTCGGGTTACCATGGCAACAAAACACATTAAACGTATAAATACGAGTTACGTAGTAGGATATAACTGTTTAGTGTATTGAATATTAACGTACATTTCAGGGAATATGTCGCATCCATCTTCAGGTTTGAGGATTAAGCTAGGCAAGAAACTATCACAAAACGGTGACAAGATGAGCATGCTAGTTCCTTGGCTTAGTCTTCGATCCTGAATATGTTCCTCCGAAACTTCGGGCTGTCTCCGAACTACACGGCGTTACAACTCAGAAGGCCGTTAAAGTCCCTCCCGGAGGACTTGTTGCCTGAATTCTTCCGCCCTTAAAAATTCCACTACCTCCGCCGGGTTTGAACCCGCGTACCTTGAGTCACGAGGTGGGAACGTTACCCCTAGACTACGGAGGCCGCTTACGTGATAGCTTAGTTGGTTGAGGCACTATGCTACAAGCCCGTAGGTCGCGAGTTCGATTCCCGATGAGATCATTTAGATTTTTCAATTGACCTAATCTTTCGGCCCCACTGTGGCCCTGGGATCGACTTAACCTCTAACAGAAATGAGTACCAGGAATCTTCCTGGGGGTAAAGGCTGTCGGCCGGCGCGTAAGGCTGAAAACCTCACTGCCATCTGCGAGCCGATTGTCTAAGAAATGTGTGAGCCTCGACCTCTCACAATCCTACCGACCTCACGGGCTTGTTATAGGGGTAGCTATATCTTATGGAAGCAGCACTTCATACTGTATATTCGCTGCTTAGAAACGGGTGCCGAAATTGTGGGTGAATCTGACACTGAAATATTTTCCAGGAGTAGAAATATCGCAGGGACAGGAAAGAAGGGGAAGAAAAGGAGATGATGTTTAGTTGTATAAATGATGTAGTGTTTCATTTTAATTCTTTTACATATTTTAGAATACGCGATTACCCTACATTATCCGCATTTTGTTATATTTAGAAGATAAGAAATTTAGATATATCTTTATTTTAATTTACATTACTATTGCAGATCATTAGATTTTATAGTCGANGTAGGATGTCCTTATTGTTGTGTTTTGTGTATTGTGTTTTGTTTGAACGTGTTGTCACTTAGTGTAATGTGTGTTACTTGTCTGTATTGCAGTATAATAATAAATAATAAAAAATATTTTAGAATACGCGATTACCCCACATTATCCACATTCTGTTATATTTAGGAGGTAAGAAATTTAGATATATCTTTATTTTAATTTACATTACTATTGCAGATCATTAGATTTTATAGTCGAGGTCTGATGAGAGGAAGTAAACCACCCTTCACACTGGCCACATTACCTTGCGGCTGGTCGCCATATTAACTTCCCTAAGAAATGGATGTTTCTCGGTGAAAAATTGATGTTTTCTTTCCCCTTTTCTTAATGTTGCTGGTAGAAAGAAGTCTTGAAAGATGTAGTTGGTGGTTAATGGAGAAGAATAATTGTCGGTACAATCCCTTTATAAAAGAAATGGAGGCATAGACTCAAAGAGAGTGTACCAATTCTTATTTCCTGAATGCATGACCTATTGTTTGTACGGAGACCATGTTGATTTTCTACGATTTGAGGTTCTGGCTGCTGTCGTCATGAAGAGTTCTCTATTCTGGAATACATTACCCTACGTTTCGGAAGAACATATTGCCTCTATCTTACAGTTTAAAGAATAAGCCAATTGTTGCTGACTGCTTAATGCTGATTTCTTTTTGCTTGGNTAAGAATAATTGTCGGTACAATCCCTTTGAAAACAAAATGGAGGCGTAGACTCAAAGAGAGTGTACCAATTCTTATCTCCTGAATGCATGACGTATTGTTAGTACGGAGACCATGTTGATTTTCTACGATTTGAGGTTCTGGCTGCTGTCGTCATGAAGAGTTCTCTATTCTGGAATACATTACCCTACGTTTCGGAAGAACATATTGCCTCTATCTTACAGTTTAAAGAATAAGCCAATTGTTGCTGACTGCTTAATGCTGATTTCTTTTTGCTTGGATTAATCTTCGACCCTGAAATTGTAGATGATATGCTTCTCCGAAACGTCGATGACTTCCAACGGACTATAGGACGTTATATCCCAGAAGATATAAATATTGTAGCTTTAATTTTGATTTTACTATAAGTTAATTTTACCAAATGAATTACATATGTTGGGGCCAGCGGGAGCGCAGTTGGTTGAGGCACTATACTAGAAGCTACAAGTCCCGATGAGGTCATTGGATTTTCACTTGATCTAANTTTGTAGATGATGTGCTTCTCCGAAACGTCGATGACTTCCAACGGACTATAGGACGTTATATGCCAGAATATATAAATATTGTAGCTTTAATTTTGATTTTACTATAAGTTAATTTTACCAAATGAATTACATATGTTGGGGCCAGCGGGAGCGCAGTTGGTTGAGGCACTATACTAGAAGCTACAAGTCCCGATGAGGTCATTGGATTTTCACTTGATCTAATCCATCCAGCCGCACTATATACCTAGGATCGACTCAGCCTCTAAGAGAAATGAGTACCAGGGATTTTCCTGGAGGTAAAGGGCGGCCGGTCGACCGGCGCGTAAGGATGACACTCACTGCCATCTTTAGGCCAATTGTCTAGAAAATGTGGGAGCCTTGACGTCTCGCAACCCTATGTGTCTTTACGGCCTGTTACAGGGATAGTTTTACTTTTTATTACTAGATATATCACATGTAGACGTACTCCTAAAAGTGACGCTTACATCTGTATATAAAATGGAAAAAATGAAAGCGTGCAGCTGGTGAATAATAGAAAATAAATAGTGAGCCTATTAACGTTTGTTTATATATGACTAGGTTGTTTGATGCTGGAGAAAAATATTTTATTATTATTATTATCATTATTATTATTTCGTATTTTGGGATAGCAAAGTAGTAAATATCACTGAAAATGGCTAGAATCATTGAGAATATTTTAAATTGGCAATTCTCCCCAACAAAATATCATAGACTTTTAGTTGCCTTTAATTTAATTGTCTTCAATAAGGATATGCATATTCTGACTCTGACTCTGTTGTGAGGGAGTCGCCCTCTGGTGTAGTCGTAGGAATCCTCACTGTTAGAAGCCATTACTTAAGAACGCCTTTTGAAGAAAGTAGCGAAGCAACGTCTACTGAAACTGTGGGTTACTGAGGAGAGTAGAGTGCATAGAGTGTATTTGCATGTATCGCGTGTTCCTCACAATAAACAGTGATTGAACAGCATCAACAAGTTGGGTGTTGTAATGGAGACACTCAGGCCTAGAGCAGCTAAGGCTTACATTTATCTGTTCTTTCAAGCACTGGAATGACAGCAAGTTCAATACAGAAGTATGTTATGCACACATATGTGACCTTCATATAATTGGTAAAAAAAGTAAAGCTATCCCTGTAACTGGCCGTGGAGGCCCATAGGGTTGCGAGAAGTCGAGGCTTCCACATTTTCGAGACATTCGGCTCACAGGTGTCAGTGAGGTTGTCAGCCACTTGGACAGAGCTTCTTTTTTATTGCTAGTGGGGTGGGACCAACTCCCTTGTATTGCGGCTACTTCTGGCCTATTGTACCTGACCCAGATCATAGGTGAGGGTGATTGTGGAGCAATTGGTGGAATGAAGATTGGCAGGGGAAACCGAAGTACTTGGAGAAAACCTGCCCCAGCGCCACTTTGTCCACCACAAATCCCACTTGACCAGACCCGGGATCGAACCCGGGCCGCGGCGGTGGGAAGCCAGCGACTAACCGCTTGAGCTATGGCGCGGCTCTGGGGAGAGCTTAATATATGTCCCTTAATTTGAATGTACGCTTTAAAATTTTAAAAATCTACAAATTTGGATGCAGTGAACCTTATAGATTTAAGGAATTTCTAACATATGAACCCCAGACCGGGCGTAGGGATAGTTCTGTCTGATCGATATAGGTTATGTAGCGGTATTTCGTAATGGACAGAGAGCCAGATTCCAAAACGTTGAGATCTTTAACGAAGAACAAGAAGATTGAAAACATCCAACATATATGTGAGGTTACTAACACATCTTCGTCACGTGCTTTGGAATTCTTTCAGTCAATTCTGAGTTTGCCTGTGTTCAAAATAACTCCAAGAATCAACTGATTAATCAAGCTACTGTAATGCGTTTCGATTTAATTCTCCTGATAAAGTATGTGCCTGAGTGTCTCCCGTATAATAATCGTATACAGCGCATGCTTGGTGCGCTGGGGTATTAGCATCCGTATTACAGGCATGACAAGAAATCGACGGTTTGTTTTTTTCTTCTCTCAGAGAATTTACGCGAGGAGTGTACAAGCTCCTGTAACCTCTTGGGGAGAAACACTCTAATTAAACTAAGAGAATAAGGAAACAGCTCAGCCTTTCACTTTGATGAAATTGTTTAGTATGCTGTGTGTGAAACATGGTTGCATTATCATCAGTCAGTGAAGCATGTTGTTACGTCATTGTCAGAAGTTTCCAGATAATCTTTTCAACAGAAGATGGAAATGGAAATTATTATATGGGAGATACCATTGTACACACAGACCTTTCCTTCTGTCTAAGGTTACTTCTATATACAAAGTGTAACTGGAGGTTCGAACGAAATTTGGACAAAAGTTCCATATAAAAACAAGAGAAAGTATCCATATTATCTTGTGCCCGGTAAAATTTAGTGTGTGAGTTATAACTGGAAGCGTTTATTTATAAGTGCTCAAAAGGTCCTCCATGAGATTGAAAGCACACCCCGACACGACTCATCATGGACCCCAGCAACCGTGCAAAGATGCCGGGGCAGTTGCGGATAGTCTGACAGGCACCCACAGTGCAATGAAGTGCCCCTTCGTTGTCAACAGGAGCTGCATACAGCTGCATTTAGGTGCCCCCACACGTAAAACCCAGAGGATTCAAATCTGGCGAGCCTGGAGGCCATGGAGTGGGTCCTCCTCTACCTGTCCATCCGTCATGATAGGCGTTATTGGGGTCATTTCGCACAGTGCTGGAGCACCATCATGCAGCCTTTCAGCTGTAACTGACAAATTATATGTTCCTGGACACATGTTGATATGGACATTTTCTCTCGCTTTGTTATATGGAACTCTTACCCAAAATTTATCCGCATCTTTCAGTTATAGTTCGGAAGATATATTTTTAATCTGTTTTCAAGAAAGGAACATATAGAAACTGTGTTATATAATGTAGAAGAAATAAATGTAAAAATATGTAGGAGTCTTTAACTAATAATTTGAGGCTTCAGCCAGTCCGATTAATCCTTCATGAATTGAGCCAATATACGCATGCGCACGTGCATTGAGATGCATATTAGCGAGCTGCAACCATGTCAATATTAGTTCCCTACTGGAACACATACCAATTGAATACATACCATGCATTCCAGTAGATACCGCGATAATTGTGCGAAGGGTGGTTTGATCGGCTTGTTTGAGGAACNGGTAACTGACAAATTATATGTTCCCGGACAAACGCTAATATGGATATTTTCTCTTGCTTTGTTATGTGGAACTCTTACCCAAAATTTATCCGCATCTTTCAGTTATAGTTCGGAAGATATATTTTTAATCTGTTCTCAAGAAAGGAACATATAGAAACTGTGTTATATAATGTAGAAGAAATAAATGTAAAAATATGTAGGAGTCTTTAACTAATAATTTGAGGCTTCAGCCAGTCCGATTAATCCTTCATGAATTGAGCCAATATACGCATGCGCACGTGCATTGAGATGCATATTAGCGAGCTGCAACCATGTCAATATTAGTTCCCTACTGGAACACATACCAATTGAATACATACCATGCATTCCAGTAGATACCGCGATAATTGTGCGAAGGGTGGTTTGATCGGCTTGTTTGAGGAACATGCCACAACCTCCAAGGATATACGTCTTGCAGTATAATGACCGTCAAATAACAGTCTTCTTTATACCCACGTCTGCCTCCTATAACCGTTATTGTTCCACGTTTTCTCTTCTCAGCAAATATTCTACATATTCTGCAGACCTACGCTGCTAAGCTATTTGCGTTAAGTGCTTAATTTGCTTTTCTGAATATGGTTGGTGAATAGGATTTGACGATAAATTACTTCCTCCTAAATGATACTCCTCTTTGAGGGCCCTCGAGAAGGAAAACAGGCCTTCACTTCCCACCATTGTCGTCTCTGCAAGGGACAGTGTTCAGGTTCCTACATACATCTTTAGGAAGCACATCTTGAGCCACTACACTTCTTAATATAAAGGTAGAAGTATCCCTGTAACAGACCGTGGAGGCCCATAGAGGTTGTGAAACGTCGAGGGTCCCACATTTTTCTAGACAATCGGCTCACAGACGGCCGTGAGGTTTTCAGCCTTACGAGCTGGCCGTACTTACCTCAGGAAGATTCCTGGTACTAATTTCTATTAGAGGCTGAGTCGACCCCAGGGCCATAGTGCGGCTGGAAGGATTAGATCAATTGAAAAAACCAGTGACCTTATCGGGGAATCGAACCGCCATCATTTGGCTTGTAACATGGTGCGTCAACAAACTACGTTCGTTACCGCGTCCCCCTTACACGTCTTAATAGAAGAGTGATTATTATGGTCCATGGTGTGCAACAAGTTTGATGTAAAGGTTTGCCTTTACATGTTTCGGTCACTACTGGCTACCTTCAGAAGGCTTAGCCAACTCTATAAAGGCATATACTTTACATGTGCGATGAATATAGATTGTCATAATGGGATCTGTACCACTAGAAATCGAGACTAGACTAAAGTATTAATGTAATTAAAATACACGTAAGTTATGTTTTTTAATAATTATTCGATATCAGTTATAATTAATTAATATCTTGTTCTTTTGTTTTATATAACTTTAACACTAATATATACATATATACATTATATTATGGATTCAGGTAGTCAGATATAGCCGAAGGATTTATAAAGGAAATACAAAAAGTAAAACGAGAAGCTAAATAGTTTAATTCTTCAGAAGTCGAACTTCCTCTAAATAATATATACAAATTCAGTTCGTACCTCACAGGCAACACATTACGTCTCCACTAAAAAGCCCATCCGGTTAATGCTGTTTGAAGAAAGAGACGCTGTCTATTGTGATAACCGTACGAAACACACAAATGCACTCTGTGGGCAGAATTTCGAGTTTCAGTACGTTAAACACGACGGTGCATGTAGTAATTGGGCTCTAAGGGTTAATTTGCACTCTTCATCAAATATTATTAGGACGAGAAAATCAAGGAGAGTGAGAGGGACGAAGCACGTGACATGCATAACGGAAACAAAGAAATGTGTACCAACTTTCAGTGGAGCCCATGAAGGGAAAATATCCTTGGGCTACGTGGATGTCCATGGAATTGTAGTATTAAAATGAATTTTTAAACCGCAGAATGATAAGATTCAAGCTGAATTCATGTGACTTGGGTTAGGAACAATTGGCGGGCACTTGTGAACACGGGTAATGAACATTCTAGCTGCAAAAAAGCCAGAGGATTTATTATTTAGCTGAAGGACTGATATCTTCTGAAGAAGGATTCGTCTCCGTGGAGAGAGTTTAATTTACATTTTGGTTTTTAAATTTTTCAGAATATATAAAATCGTCAGTGTATAATTAACATCAAATATTCGAAACATGTTCAAACTGTTGACTGACTTCACATTGATAGACAGTTCTTCAAATGTATATAGTTTCTTTAATTCGCTTAGTGGGGGGTGGAGTCCAACTGGATCCAGTCGGCACGGCGATCACTGATTGGCCTATTGTACCTGCCCCGGTTGATTATGTTGATGGAGAATTCGGTGGAATGAAGATTGGCAGGGGAAACCGAAGTACTCGGAGAAAGCCCGCCCCAGCGCCACTTTGTCCACTACAAATCCCACTTGACCAGACCTGGGATCAAACCCAGGCCGCTGCGGTGGGAAGCCAGCGACTAACCGCTTAATAGTTGCTCAGATGGCAAGGTATTTTCCATTCATTAATGGTGACTCCCAAATTTCATTACCGTATTCACATAATCCTATACATTGGACCAAATTCAGAACATACTAAATTCATCCCCACTTCTTTACATCTTGTTTCGCATATTCCAGCCACCTACACTTATTTATTCTCAGCTCTATTCTCCTTTGATGTTTCCAAACTAAAATTCTGCACACATTTCCCGTCGTACCTTATGTCGCACATGTCCTCTCTGCCTCAGGCTTAACAGCATTATGTGAAGAGTGCCAATTACGGGACGTCTCATTGTATATTCGTGTAGAAGACTCGTTAGGAGTCAGTTGGGCTGCTAGCGATACTCGGTTTAGTCTTCTATTGAAACACACGACTCATCCATACGAACGAGTGTTGCTTACAGGTCAAGCGACGATTTTATGGCGTCTATTCCATTTCTATCAATACAGTTGAGGGGAAAGGTCATCCGGGTTAAGCGATAATCCGAATTAATAAAGCAAGCCCTATAATGCAAAATAAACTTAGAACACAAATTAAAAGAAAATTTAAATATATAAGTAGTGTTGAAAAGAGACCACTGGGGAGACCAAGGAGTAGGTGGGTGGACAATATTAAAATGCGTCTTAGAGAGATAGGATGGGATGGTATGGATTGGGTTTATCTGGCTCAAGATAGGGACCAGTGGAGGGCTCTTGTGAACACTGTAAAGAACCTTCGGGTTACATAAAATGCTGGAAAATTCTTGAGTAGCTGCAGAATTGGCGGCTCTTCCAGAAGGGCTCAGCTCCACTTGTAGGTTAGTAAGTAAATATAAGCAGTGTTGATGAAAATAAATAAAAAGTACAACTGTAGAGCATTTATTTAAATACTGTAAAACAATATATTTATTCAAGGACACAAGACTCAGAAGTTGTACTTGTTTTTGAAAGTAATAATGTAGGTTTGAAGAAATCGTCTCAAGTCTTTTCTGAACAGAGGAGCGAATCATCTGCCTTCCTAAATGCCACGTGTATTTTTAAAGATTGTACTCAACTGTGAACAGAATTTTTCATTTTGCATATTTCGATCCGGAATATCTGGCATCCGGAAATATTCTCCATCTTCACTAGTCGTTTTCTGGTAACAGTTTTCAACACTGTCCTTACCGTCTGACACGTGTCCTACGACTGAACTGAGTCTTCTCTTCACAGTCAGGCGGCCATTTCAAATCAACCTCCTAGATTTCTCTTCACAGCCTGAACTTTCAACTGACTCTGGCTCAGCTGGGGTCCTCGCTGTATAACCCATTTTCACGGATCACGTAGAGAACTCATTTTCAGCAGTTCCTCTATTGCTGTATTTCAACTGTCCTTTAATAAGAATCTGCTGCCTATCAGCGGCTGTTTTCTGCTTGTTTGATTCGAGGTCGTTACCTAGAAACATGTCTGTAAGCCACAATATTATCAGTACTCACAAAATAGACTCAATACACTGAAACAATAGACCATTCGCTCCTTCGTGAGCGAAAGGTCTTGTGATGGTAACCTGAAATTACTTAATGACGGTGCTGAATTTCATCCTTCTTTCTCGAGGACTACCGCCTTAGCGTGGAGAGGAGGTTTACGCGCCCCAGTGACCCAGAGCAGTTATGCTGGTGGGAGCGTAAGCTTCTGGTAGAGTCGCCCACACCAGGGAGGTAAAAGGGTAGAAATCAGACCAATTATAGCCCTTGGTCCTCCTGGTTTGGGGTTGTGGGTATGGTTAAAAATCCCACCCCGGTAAAACCTCCTGTTACGAAACCTCCAGAGCCTATGGTGGAGGCCAAGAACCCACAGAGGTTTCTAGCGCCAGTAAAGAAGAGGAAGAAGGAATATCCCGCGTACAAAACCTATATACATGCATGCATATGTACAAAGATACATAAATATATACATACATACACTGACGGATTTGTGTCTGAAGAGATTCTGTACTACCATACCTTTATCTGTTTATACGGCTTTCGCATCCGTAATGTTACATTTTGGTCTTGGCTAGACACGTTCCAGTTCTAAGAGCACGTGCATCTTCTGTCTTTGGAGACATGTACCGCCTTAGCCGATCTTAAGAGACGCTACGACACGTTAGTGCAAACAGATCAACCACCTCCCTTCCCTCCCTCCTCCCGGGACAGCTTCTACAGAATTGCTTTTAACTATTTTCTCCACCGTCAAATTCAGTTGCAGTTTCATGAATTCTTGAAGCAAGGGAATAGGTTAAAGACTATTTTATTTCTTCGTCAGTCGTGTCCTGTATATAATGACACAGTTCCTTTCGTGCGGACATCGAAACTTTCAACTTAAGAGTCCCAGCCAACGTTTATACTTCCTCATGTAAATTACAAGCGGTGTTTTATAGAGTAGGCCTCCTATAATGATTTTTCTTATGGACGCTGTGACGTTGGTCACAGAGAAATAATAAAACGCGGACACACAATGATAAACCTTTGTCTTGTATTCAGAAATTTAGGAGCTACTCGAACTGAGCTCTCACTGCCACCAGTGCCTTGAAGAAGGTTACTGTCATGTCTTTCGAAACCATTATCTATTGACTGTTCACGCTGGATAAAATCTGCAGCTGAAGCAGCATCGTTATAATAAGCAATCAATGTGACATATGGGCACATGGGCAGAGCTCCAAATTTTTGAAGAGCTCTGTCTCTTGAGATATAACAAGGTGTACCGAAAACCAATCCGAAACGTCGGTTGGTTTGGAAAAACTGCACTACGTTCTATCCCCCAAGACAGAATTCTTCATAACCATCTGTGTGAGAACCTCAAATCTTGTGTCCATAAATTTAGTTGTTGACTTGAAATTTTAATTTGGATGTGCATTTTTGTTTATTTTATGACTTCAGTAGCTAAAATTACAAAAGTTAGCTGTCTGAAGATAGATGAATGTTAATTGATTGGAATGGGGCGATGGTGGCCCGATGGAGGTTATATCCTGATATTTTCCTTTTGGAACTGAGGAAATTCACAAACAAATCCTCAATCAATGCAGCAGGTGTCTTCGTCGAGATGCAAACTGAGCGCTTCCCAAATACAAGTCAAGAGCATTCCCGCCAAGCTAGTCAGTCAGGTTGCTCGGTGTAGCTGAGGACAAAGTTGTTTCTGTAACTTAAGTTACTTGTAATCGAATATGGAAATTTTAGTATGTAATTTAAATATTTTTAGATCAGATGTGTTTTTCAAATTATACTCAGAATACTCGTATGATACAAAGTCAATAAAATTTTCAAAAACTAATAGGTGAAATCGCCGGCCACGGTAGTCGAGCATTCTAAGGCATGAACTGTCTTTGCTCGCTCGGAAGACCGGTTCGTGGGTTCGAATCCCGCAGAATGCACGGATGTATTTTATGTGTATGCGTTTATTCTGTTTGTGTTGTCCTGTGTTTAGGTAGAGGCCTTGCGACGAGCTGATCACTTGTCCAAGGAATCCTACCGTCTGTAAAATGACCATGAAACTGAAAATCAGAGATCAGGGCGCAAGGGGGATGTGGGATGTCGTATGAATGAATAGACAACCACTAGTTGAACTGCCCTATAGGATTTATTGCAGCTGCACAGTATACGCAGATGGATAACAACAGTAGTGGTTGTCTGTTCATTCATACGACATCCCACATTGGTGACCCCGACGTGATGGGGTGGGAGCCCTTGATCTTGGGTCCGGAGAGGATGTCGTGCAGTGGTGCCTGGTGTGCTGCCGCGTGGGGCAGAAATCGCCTGTAGTAGTTCAGCATGCCAAGGAAACGGCGGAGTTGACTGGCGGTTTTGGGAGGTTGACATTCCTGGAGGTGAGTCACTCGTTCTTCCAGCGGTTGGGAGCCTTCGGAGGACACCTTATAACCGAGGAAGGTGATCTCAGGTACTCGGAAGACGCACTTCGCCGTGTTGATGAGGATCCCATACTTCTGCAGTCGGTCGAAGAGTGCCCGTAGGTGTTGCTCGTGTTCCTCTAGAGACCGGGAGAAGATGAGGATATCATCCAGGTAAGCGAAACAGAAGTCGAGTCCCCGCAGAATGTCGTCCATGAAACGTTGGAAGGTCTGTGCGGCGTTGCGCAGGCCGAAGGACATGAAGGGGAACTCGAATAGGCCGAATGAAGTGGTGATGGCCGTCTTCTGTATATCACCGGGATTGACGGGAATTTGGTTATAGGCTCGTACCAAGTCGATTTTGGAGAAAATGGTATAGCCATGGAGCTGGTGTGCGTAGTCATGGATATGCGGGACTAGGTAGCGGTCAGGGATTGTCCGGGCGTTTAGTGCTCTATAGTCGCCGCAAGGACGCCAACCGTTGTCTTTCTTGGGCACAATATGTAGTGCCGAGGACCATGAACTCTCTGATCGACGAGCTGTACCATCCCGCAACATGGCGTCGAACTCGGCCTTTGCGATAGCGAGTCGGTCCGGTGCCAGTC
>NW_019727096.1:1548314-1611668 GCF_002891405.2 Cryptotermes secundus
GATCAGTGCGTTGGCCGCTGATGCCGGGGCTGACAGCGTCGTGACGTTGGTTTTCGGAAGCCCCGAGGTAATGATCAAAAGGGACAGACGGCAGCATTCGTATTGCGACGTTAGAGGTGAAATTCTTGGATCGTCGCAAGACGGACAGAAGCGAAAGCATTTGCCAAGAATGTTTTCTCTGATCAAGAACGAAAGTTAGAAGTTCGAAGGCGATCAGATACCGTCTAGTTCTACCGTTCTACAATACCAGTTCAGTGTTCAAACAGTTCAACTAGTGGTTGTCTGTTCATTCATACGACATCCCACAGGGCTGTAGAGTCAGTAAAAAAATTATAGACTTATCTCTTGAGAGTCTGACTTGACCTCGTGGTGCATAAAATGAGCCATATTGAAGAAAGTTTTATCATCTGGTTTCAAGCAAAATAATCCAGAGAAAAAAATATCGAGAACCCTAACTGTATTCAGTCTTCACAATTAGACATCTCTTTCTCTTTTGTCTATAATGGAACCTGTATTAAACGGAACGTGTTCAACACTGGAAGATGTCTCTGGGCGCTAGAATAGATTTGTAACAACTAATACAGAAATGAAAAGTAATGCCTTAAACAATGTAATGCAGAGCTGTTCGATAAAATTTTGCATACATTTCGGAGTAATGCACTGCTTCCATCTTCAGTGTTGAAGAGAAAGCCAAAGAATAAATCAGCAAGAAGCAGGTCCCAGGCAGGAGGGGAATGTTATTTTAGAGAAATAGGTTAGGAGGGGCATGGACTGGATTCATCTGGCTCAGGATAGTGGCTAGTAGCGGGATCTTGGGACCACGATATTTTACCATGGGGTTTCATAAAGGGCGGGAAATTTCATGCCTAAGTAAGAGACTTTGAGCTTCAGAAGACAGCCCACGACTGATGCAGTTTGCTGTGTCTAAATAAACACGACACAGCCATATCACAATGTAGTTTTTATACTGAAAACCTCTTGGTTAGCAGAGGTATTGCGTAGAAATGCAAAAGTTTCAGCAGAATTCTTCATGTGTAATAATCAGCCTCATTCTGCTGAATCGCTATAATCTCATAGCGAACGTTAATTTTGCACCTAAATACGCTGACTTTCTAGTCTCATATATTAAAATTCCTGTGACTCGTAGACAGATTCCATGTTGTTTTTATATAACGAATATGACTACAGAATTTATAGCATCTGTGGGAAGACTAACTAAATGTTTTATACCGTTCTTTTACCATGAAATTCGTAACGATTTTACGCAATCCTGCATTTATTCATCATAAGCGAGCGCTCTTTTCAGTAAATCAAAAATACACATCGCTTAGGTGGTGTAGTTGTGAACTAAGCGTATTTTTTTTTGTGCTCACTAGCGTTGAAGTTGTGATTTTCCAGAGAAATTGTACTTCAGACACTGCTGAAATATGTTTATATTTTATTAAAGGAACTAACATCCATTTCTGTGCTCCGTCATTCAGTCTGACAATTAGTCCGGAAAGATAAAGTACTAATTTGTTAACACGAACAAAATTTCGACGCCATTGAAACTCCTCTCAGCATGAGGCATGCGCTGTGTAAGTATGCCGGTTTATAATCTATGTAAATGGGTTGGACAAAGTAATGGATACTCTACACATAATCTACACGTTTCTTCATTAGTGTGGTGTCGAATCACATTTTGCCTTGAATACAGCCGCAGTACTTCTTGTATTGGACTCGTACCAGTTTTGAACAGTTTATTTCGGAATTTTATGCATCTTCAAATTTTTACAAATATTGGAAATGGGAATCTTTTCCTCATTCCAGTCTCCAAAAGTAACCAGGGTGATTTAGTGATATTCAAGTGATTGTGCTGGCCAGGGAAGATGTTGAAGTTCGCCATCATGCTCTTCAAACTATAAGTGAAAAAATGCGTTTGTGTGAATGAGGGCATTGCCGTTATTGAAAAATGCATCCTTCTTTGGGAATAACGTCTGGATCATGGGATGCACTTGATTACCCAACCTGTCCACTTGTTTTTAGTGGAGTCCAGCTGGGTCCACTCGGCACGGCGGCCACTGATTGGCCTATTGTAGCCTGCCCCGGGTGATCATGTTGATGGTGAATTTGGTGGAATGGAGATTGGTAGGGGAAACCGAAGTACTCGGAGAAAACCAGCCCCAGCGCCAATTTGTCCACTACAAATCTCACTTGACCAGACCCGAGATCGAACACGGGCCGCCGCGGTGGGAAGCCAGCTATTAACCGCTTCAGCTATGGCGCAGCCTAACCTGTCCACTTACTCTCATGCAGTAGTTAGTTAGTTAGTTATTAGAGAGGGTGGGTTTCCCCATGCACTTAGACCTGCAGTGGTCCATTGTGCTTTCCTCTATGATTTCTACCAGCCTCTATATCCTACCGGTATTGGTGCTTACCATCAGTCCCGCCTAGCCAGCGAGACCGGCTCTACTGGCTGAGAAGTATCTATAATGCTTCCCCCATCTACCGGAGGTATTAGTGACTGCTGTTGGGCGGCAAACGTCCGCAATTTTGCTCAGTGACCTCGTTTGGAGTTATGAGGTTCTTTTACGTGCCGTAAAGCTACGACACGGGACCCACGGCTTAAAGTCCCTCCCGGAGGACTTGTTCCCTGAATTTTTCCGCCCTTAAAAATTCGACGACCTCCGTACTCTCATACAGTAAGGGTAGTAATGTGACCAGCAGAACACTGTACCACGATATTGCTGCCCAACCATCACAGAAACTCCTCCGTGTTTCACTGTGTGAACCAGGCATTCCGGATGTAGGCTTCCCTGGTACTCCCCGAAATGTAAACTCATCCTGATGTAGGGAAGAGTGTGAAGGATAACTTATGTGGCAATAACAAGCGTCCTTTTCCGGTTATCTGATGTCCAGGTTTCATGGTCATGACACCACCGTTTACGCATCTGAGCATTGCTTCCAGTAATCAGAGGTTTAGCAGTTGCAGCCCTACCGTCGCGTTGGATCTGTGGAGCTCTCATCGGACAGTTTTTGTGGATACAGGGTCTTCAAGATGAACATTCAGTTCTGCTGTCACCTGTACTGCAGTAGTTGTGTGATTTTTTTCGAAACAATCCTTCTCAGTGTGCTACGATCTCTTTCTGCCAGTGTTGATATTTGCCCACTGTTCCTCTTCGCCGATGTCGGCTTCCCATGATGCGTGTATGCCGCTGACATAACCTTAGAAACTGTCATTCACGATACACCTAATAAGGATAAATTTAGCCACAGATACGCCAGCTAAACACACACCAACGATCTGCCCTCTTTCAAAATCGGACAAGCCTCCTATTTTCCGATTCATTCATGCTGACTATCACGCAGCACAATCACTAATGCACTTACACGAGCACTACAGAGTGTAAGCAAAAGAAGAAGAACGCTCAGTGTTATCAACTGAAGTTCTTTGAATATAACCAACACAAAATATTGTATTCGTCAATTTCTTAGTGTTCCCATTATTTTGTCCACCTCCTGTTTATTCACTGGGGAGGAAGAAAGAGAGAGGAAGATGGAAGGAAAACAAGAAAAGAGACGACATGAAAACCTATGCGTAGATGGTGGGATAATATTAAAATTGATTTAAAAGAAATAGGATTGTAGGATGAAGACTAGATACTTCTGGATCAGGACAGGGACAAGTGGCGGGCTTTTGTGAAAAAATACTGAATCTCCTCTTGCCATATAATGTTTGGAATTTCTCGACTGAGCAAGTATTACATTTTCGTGAAGGACTCCGCGCCAGAGGCTTAGGTGAGAGAATCGAACTCAGGTCTGCGAGATCGCAATTCTTGGCACCTGAAAGGATCTGGTTCTTTATAGAAAGTTTTACCATGACTTACTCTGTGCTAAGAATCTACACGTCGGTGAAAGGTAGAGAAATTAGATATAAAAATCTCATACGCCACAATATGACCCGAAGGGAGGGGGGGGCTAATAACGTGACTCATCTAATATTTATCCTGGAGTCCACAGCCAGCTGTCACTTTTGGGAGCTGTTAGCCACTCACCGATCCAAGAAATGCCACTGACCACACTTTATGCAAACCGAAGGATCATTACGAACAGTCATTCTGTAACATTTTAATATTATTTTACTCTCTCTCTTTCTGGGTCTCCGTAGCGGAGTCTTCCCTTCAGTTTTCAGGGCTAATAATCTGTAAGCCTTGATCTGGCCCAGTTGCGCTGGATGCCTAGCCAGTCACACCTGCCGTAAGTTTCAGTCCTCATAATATTTGGTGAAGAGGACAGCTTATGAATATCTTTATTATTCGATTTTCCGCAGCCTGTTATTTATTGCTATCTCTTAAACTTGATTAACTCTTCTGGGGAAAAGACAAAATCTTTTCTGATTTTGAATCGAAAGACCATGTTTCACACCAGTGCCAAAATACTGATAATGTGATTATTATGGACACTATTTTAATTCTTTCGTGTTCTGCTAACAGACGGGAAGAAGAAGAATTCTGAACCGAATTGTAGACAGCATCTCGAGATTTTAATAATTTTCTTATTTTCTTCCCGAATGCAATTTAAATTTCAAAATATGTGGACTTGTCGCAGTCTGAAGGAATTTTCAGCATAGTTATCCGTATGCACTTGGTCGTCTACTTACGACCACAAAGAAATGAAAAATAAAGGATGATTAAAATGTAAAAGTTTTAAAATATAAATTATAAAGTTCATAAAAAGATTAGAAAGGTTAAAAATACTGTTAATAAATATATGGTCGGCATACGACCAGATCGACTTACGACCTGTTAGTCAGAACGGAAGTCGGTCGTAAGTCGACGACCAAGTGTATTAGGATTTTACTTTTTATTATGTTGACAGACCTTCGCTTTCTCCGGGTTACCTTACAGATTAACCTGCTAGGTAGTATACGAGTATAATAAGATTTCTGTCTTTTTTTTACGACAGTATTGATTTCACAAACCAAACCAATACCATGAAGAGAGACCAAGAGCTGAGGTTTCGCATTCACGCCTAGTCCCTAGGCGATATTCTTGGTCTTCCTAATTGCGTATTCTATACTAGAGTTAAAAGCAGTGGCGATAAAGCCTTTCATTGTTTTATGTAATTGTAAACAGGATTATGCACTGGACAAATATTCACCTGTACGGACTTAAACAGGTTTCGCTTCCCTCCGAGATCCGTAGGCTTTCCTGAAGTTTATAAATGGCTTATGTACTCTCAGAGGTAATAAATAAGTGACCCTATTCCTACAGGAGATACGCCATAGCGTAGTTGGTTGAGACACTATGTTACAAGTCGGAAGGTAGCAGGCTCCATTACCGATGAGGTCATTGGATTTTTAAATTGACCTAATTTTTCCAGCCGCACTATCATCCTGGGTTCGACTCATCCTTTAACAGAAATGAGTACCAGGAATGTTCCTGGAGGATAAGGGCGGCAGACGAGTAAGCCTGACATCTTTACCGCAATCTGTGAGCCGATTGTCTATAGAAAATGTGGGAGCCTCGACGTCTCACAATTCTATGCAACTTCACGTCCTGTTACGGGCATAACTTTTACGTATTCCTAAAAAATTTATGAAACAAAACACATGTTGAGAATTTTCTATCAGATCGTTTTGGTTAAAGATAGACAAAGTTTCGGAAGCAGGATTTGTTTCCTTCATCAGTTAAAGACATGGAACGTATTCTGTTTGGTTCATTATATGAACTACTCTGTATTACTGGACAGTGTCAGTTGTTTCAGTCAGAGTGTATACTACTTGTATAAATGTCGGGATCCAATAACGTTTAAGAAAAAATACGAACTCCTAAAGATTTCAGTTTTCTTGTTATCTACCAATTTTTATTCCATATTTACATAATAAACGAATACTCCTCGAATAACAGCAACACTAATTTTCCAGGATAGAACGTAGCTATATTTATGTTATAATATTGTGCCCCGTAATGTTGATGAAGCTTAGTTTTCTCTGGATTATCTTTTAGGTTAACCTGATAAATAGCTAATAATAGAACTTACTAGGACCAAACAGAACGTATTTAATAATTTTATCTATTGTCCGAAGCAGAATTGGCTTCCGAAACACTGTTATTCTTCAGCTATAATATAAATTTCGTAATAGATCTAAGTTCAATAAGTTACGATTGTCCTAAACTTTACAAATTAAATGTTCATTTTCAGTTCGTGGGATGTGATCAGACTGAGTCCACTTTCTACGCTTGCCACTAATTGGCCTATTGTATCAGGTCCGGATGATAGACGATAATGTAGCATGTGGTGGAATGAGAATTGGCAGGGGAAACAATTACTCGGAAGAACATTGCCCCAGTGCCAGTTTGTTCCACCACAAATCTCACATGATCTGACATCGAACTGGGAAGTCCAGTTGAGAAGCCGGCTACTAACCGTCTAAGCTCTGGCACGGTGAAATCCTAAGTAACAGAAGTCTCTGTAGATTAGTATAAAGATGATGGCACTCTCTGGAAGATTTATGCGAACAAAGTTAGAGGCATGCAAAAACAGCAAGAAGTTTGATGAAGTTGTAGAAATGGCTGCATGAAGCTTTTCAATTTCGTAACTAGGTCAAAAGGGGGGACAATACTTTGTGTGTATAGCTGTAACATTTAATGGCATTTTAAATGGTAATCGAGTCTTGGAGACTTCTGTGTTCCGTTAGTGAAACCTCGCAAGTGTCTTCACTCTTATGCAATGTGTAATCAGGAATACGTGATGGTGTTGCATTCTGGCTGGTTCCTCGTTCTAATGACGTTCTGGTGTACTCTGTCTTTAAATGACTGGATTTATGTAGAGATCCGAAATATTACGGCAAGAAGATACAGACCCATGGCTTAATGTTTCTTCCATTTACCTCACGACGTGGAATGTAATATGAAATAAAGTAGGACGAACTAAAAGTTTATGTGTTTTATGCAAAGAAAATCGACGTCACGGCAGTGGCGATGAAGAGAACGGCGCAGAAGAAGATATGGCTTCCATCTTCAGGGTAAGAAAGTAACCCAAGCAAGAAACCAATAAAAAACCGAGAAATCTGCCTGTGGAAAGTCAGGCCTTAATACGTTACTAGAACGAAGAATGTAACTATATGATGTACACCATATTGTGACATGACAGCTGGAAGACAGAAAGAGTGGAGCCAGAAGAGACGGTCATTGCCAGGGAAAGGCCAATGAACAAGTGACACGACAATAGAAGAACTGCTGGAAACGGTGTTATCTATATGATTCTGCCCAAGGCTATATAGCTAGACCACCCAGCCAGTTGGTTGGTCGTGAATCTCAAGGGGCTTGACGCCAAGAAGAACTGATTGGCGGTAAACCGTAAGTCGGAAAATAACTCTTTGAGTTGACAGTCGCAGTTGCAGTAGAGAATGTGAGGACATATTTAGAACCATGGGTTAGATGCGAGAAAGTTTCCAGCCGGTAGCAAAGTGAAAAGGAGAGGATATTGTTGGGATCCTTTACCAAGCAACGGCTATTAAAGACGTAGAAAACGTAGTGTGTGTGTGCCGTAGTGACAAGAGAAGTGTGTGTGAATTAGCGATAGCGTTGCAATTACTTAAATTTACGGTTTATAAGAAATCGCTAAATCCAGCTATAAATTCAATCCCCGCGTATAGTTACTAAATACGTGTACGTGACAGTATGAAACTTTAATGAGAACATCATTAAACACGTCCCTATATTGGCGAATCTGTTGGCTCCGAAACATTTGGACATTCCTGCTCTTAAACCGAATGTTCACCCAAATCCTATGAACGAAATTGAATATTTGCTCGGAACAGATCTAAAGGGAGACTGAAATCGGTTTTCGAGTTTAAGATGGGGACTACATAAAAGATGAGAAATTCTTATTACGCTGTTCGTGACTAATGTTGTTTAAATGGAATGTCTTTATTTCTGGTTCTGGGTTCGATTCCTTCGTGATGTCAAGTCATTATTAAAATCTTTACAAAGAAAATTCCAAATAAATATTAAATCTTTTATCGTCACTTAGTTCGCTCTCGTTTTACCCCGTCCTAACAGATAAAAATTTTCAAAATAACCCATAAACACTGAGCAGTGTTTTCGCATTTACTGAACACACACAACCAATTAGTACGAAAAATATTTGACTGGCCAGTAAATTATAGAAAAACAGCTTGTATAAGCTTTTCCCATTAGAGCGAAGTTTTGTTGGGGATCGTGTTGCTAATGTACTACAGTGAAGGGGCATATCCTGCCCAGTTATTATGCCCAGGCATGACTCTCCAGCTTATCGTCACTCCAACAGTGGATCCCTGGCGAAGCTGATAGCACATCCTTAGTAAACACTGACACTCACCTTTATGCACACGTATACAATTGCGACAGTTGGGTACAATATTTAGTCTGTTCTCCTGCTGAGTGTATGAAATGCAAACACCTCATGTCACACTGTAATATCACTGAAACTAAGTGTGAATTCTTATAATTGTGCTTGTTTGGAGAGATGTTCAACACATGAAGCAAAGTGGGTGTACACTTCATCCGACGTACGACAAAATGCATAACATCTCAAAATCGTGTCGTTTGGTATAACTAGAGAGAGAAAGACAAGACGTATAGATAAAAGAGGGCAGGAGATTCAAAATGAAGGAGACCGAAAGCGGTGATAGGACTCCAGACTGTGTTCGGGATGAACTGGGTTCAAATCTCGGACAGAAATCCGTCTACCCTGATTGAGGTTTCTATAGGCGTCTTCATTCCCTTCAGGTTTATGCTGAGCTGGCACCTCAAATAGGTCACAAGTGTTTACTTCCAAATCCTTTTCAATCCATTATTCACTATCATCGCTATAATCCGATATCAATATATATATAATATATAATCAAATAAATGAAATTTTAAAGATGAAAGTGTCTCTGTGTTTAAGTAAGCACCACTCACTGAAGTTGTGCGGTAGAGTGGAGGTATAGATCCATGTATTATTAACCTCAGCACTAGATGGAGATGCGTGGCCAGCTTCACATCCCGTCCGCTTTATAACCAGAGAAATATCCACTCAGAACTTTGGATAGAAGGCTGGATGGGCCCCAGAGAAAATTTTGGCACTGTGAAGATGAGAAATATCTGTTCCCTGCCTGGAATCGAAACGTGATTTCTCTACCGCCCAGCTGTTATTCTGCCGTTATGCCCAATGAATTATTCCCAAATAAATAAATAAATGACAACGGTATAATGGGGAACGGACTGAAACACTTATACAAAAGAGAAACGTGTGAAGGAAACAACAAATATTGAAAGACTCCGAAATGAATTACTGAGATATATGTTTTTACATAGAAGACTGGAGATGCATAATAGGGAGATTCATAATTTGTGATCTTAAGAAACAATTAGATTACATTTCCTTTAGATAACGGGTGTATGAAGTATAGTTCGCTTGCGGACTAAAATCACGGAGATTTTAGACTTTAGATTCTTTAGACTAAAATTGGTGAAAAAAATAATATTTCAAGCAAAACGTTCTTATTTAAAATGAGCCCATGTTAAAGAAACAATGATATCTCCAAAGTGCATCTGATGTAGAGACACTCAATTACGAGTGTAAATTTCTTGTTCAATGAAGCTCTTAATGTGACATTCTTTTGCTTATTTCAGTGAACTTATTTATAGAAATATTACCGGTACGCTATTAAACTCCATAGATTCCATCTACGTGTCAGAATTACGTGAAAATTTTACTATATATTTTCATTATTTTTAATCATTTTGTAATTAACATTTTGATGCCTAAGTTGCTGTACTTTTAGAGTCATAGATAATTCAGTCTTTTATAATCATAAATTCAGATGATGATTCTAAAATTTATAAGAGAGATGCTAAAGTCTTTATTAAGTAAGTTGTAGAAAAACCTGTCAGAAATTCACCAGTTTAAGAATTAGACCTGCAAGTAATATTTTTAATGAAACTTGTATTTCTGCTGAACCGATATATTTCGAACTTACAGCAAAATAATTTACTCATTCAACACAATTCATTTAAAAGTAGCTAAGCAGTTTCAGTTTACTACATAGTGCTTAGTACATAGAAATTAGTAATGATCGATCAGAAAGGAATATTCTTTTTTAATTTTATTTTTCTCTTCCCCCAGTTTAGTTTAAGATTAGTTACAGAAATGTGATTGAAATGGATTCAGAGTGTGACACGCAAAGATGAAATTCTTCTGACAGAGAGAGTGTTTACAAGAAAGGGGACAATATGAAAATGGATCCGAAGGAAATGGTTCATGGCTACGTGATCCGAATTGAACTGGCTTATTAGAGGGTCCAGAGGTGGGGTGTGGCTACCACAATAGAATGCGCGGTTTCATTTCGGAAAGGAATTTCTTTTATATTGATTATCGTGTATTTTCCTGTGTCGAGGAGGGTGCTTAAGTATAGTAAGTGTGAGTTTATGAACCATATATAGAGGGGCCCAAAAATGCGAGGAACCAAAGAAATGTATACACAATTTAACTGAGGTTATCTATGAACATGTTCAAAGTTGAACCGAAATGTAATGTATTTTGTGTAGTATTATATTCCCTCAAAAGATGGTGCTAGTCTCATGAATCCAGAGCCACCTTACGCAATTGCAGGAGAGTCAAAGAAAATGGTGGTGGAATGGTGGATATAGATATGTGTGGGCCCCCTGTATGTAAGGGTGTACAATTTTAATGAAAGAAATATCGTGTAATGTGTGTAATGTGGTGGGGCAATGCAAGGGCCCGGAAGGGAAACGACAAATTTGAGGAAGTCTAAATCGTAAGACACAGAAAATAAAACCAAAAGACATGGAATTAGACTGGGCAGTGTTTTAGGTTATGCAGCGAAGGAAAGTGGAAAAACGTTGAAAGGGAAAGTATGAAAGAATGTGTTCTTCAACGGAAGGATGGAGTTCCTTCTGTTCCATATCTTTCAAATTTTTCTGTTCTATTTCATTTAGATCTAGTCTATTCTGCTTTACTCTGATCTTGTATTCTCTGCTATATCTTATTCTGATTTATTATATTGCAGCGTGTAGAGCCGTTGCTATGCAAATATTGCGAGATGGGCGGATATATTAGGGCAGTTTCTAGGTAACGGTTCGGTAAAAGCGTTCCCGTAGCAAGAGACACGAAGACAACAATGATACAATAAAAGGGGTATGATGTTTTTGTTGTCCACATGTGCGGCAACGAATCCAGACAAAAATATACTTGTGTTTCGTATGTGGTCCGTGCCCAGATGTTTTAAGTAAAGGACAAGGTTAAATGTTAGTTAGTCCTTTACGGGAGTTTGTGAAGAGAGGACACGAGCGCGTGAAGCTGAAGAATCCCCACTGTTAGAAGCAGTTGTCAGAGAACGGCTGGTAGAGACAGAAGGCTGGAAACGCTTAGTGGGTGTTGTGATTTGTGAATTGTGGTGATTAGCGGTGGTGCTATTAATTGCTTGTAAATCCGAGTCGTATGTATAAGTGGTCAATAAATCCAATATCCAATCCAAAACCTTGTATATAGTCACTTATGCACGTGACAATATTCTATTTCATTCTGATGTATTCATATTTATTCTTTCTCTTCCGAGCCGTTCTGTTCTATGTTATTTATCCTCCCATATTCTGAATTATTATGATTTCTCCCGTCCTTCATATTCGATTCCGATCTGTTTTATCCATTCTGGTTCACTTCTGTTTTTCTGTCTTATTCTCTATCAGCCTACTTTATTCTCTTACATTCATTCCTTTTATTATGATATTTTCCATTCTTTTGTATTACATTCCGATATTTTATGTCCTGTTATATTAAATTTTACAGTTTCCTTCTTAAAATATTTATGCAATTATTTATAAAGTAAAAATAGTACGAACGCGAAGGGTGAGAACATACAGTTTAGCTAAACGGAAACTGCTCTTTGTTTTCTTTTTTTTTTGTATTTGTATTGTACTTTGAAGATTCTGTGTTTCATATTTCGAAATTTATAATACTATAAAATCTTGCAAGCCCTCTTCATTTCTGATTGGAGAAATATATTAAAATTTCAATAGGTTTTGAAATAATCTGGATATGTGTTATATATATATATATAAGCCTACACACACACACACACACACACACACACACACACACACGAACCCACATTAGTGTAACACCCCTTGATAAATCAACGAGGAAGTTCATCATTTCTTGTATAATCTTCAGTACCTCTATCTTGCCTTGCTTTCTCCCGTATTCCTTTCCAGTCCTGCATGATACCAAATAAAAGTATGATGATGTTCAAGGTGCTGTCTCTCACGAATAACACACACGATTAGTTGATCGTAAACCCCCTCCTTTATTAAATAAACTACATTTCATATATCAAACATATATAATATACTTTTGGCACTCACAGAATAGACACGATACATCGCAACAAAAGTAATAGCACTCGTTCCTGGCCTACCATATTTCATATGTTCATGAAATTTGTTAACTCTTTAGGATTCTGTGTTGTAGTAAGCCGAAGTTTGTTATTTCAGAGCTTTCATCTCTCCTTTACATTGTTTTTATATTTATGTGTGTGTGTGTGTGTGTGATAATGCGCAGTGCCTGAACCTGTAGGGCCCATGGTGTTAACCTGCGTCAAACGAATTGTTCTGATCCTTTTTTAGCAATATGGGCTATAATGTTTCATGAAGTAATCAAAGTGACTGGGGATAGACACTTTGTACATAGTTTATGTTGCTTTCACGTGCCAGATCTGGCATGCGTGCCTTAAGTTCCTAACGACACTCACTTCCCCTAGAGACGTCCAGCCCTTCGATCAGCCGTCCCCTTTGTGACAGCTCTGTGACAATGGAGCGTTCACACGAAGCCCCCCCCCCTTTCTCTAACGCAGGTGTGTGCAAGCCACGCGAGATAATATAGGAATCGAACGTGCCACGAGATATGAAGTGTCATTAATGCACAATGCCAGACACTAAACAACACTGACATGAGGTTCCACAGCGGAAGTTGCTATTTTTGGAAGGTAACTCTGTGTTCTTTGGGGGTGGTTTCTTTTATGACGATGCAATATCTAGGTTCTACAGCGTCGAATTGGAGGATGGTTCATGACTGGTGAATTGGAAGGGATCTGTAAGGAAGCGATCGTGGCCTAATTCATGGTACTGTCCAAGAATTGCCCTGGGGGGACCTAGAAAAATTTGGCCCACGTTCGAATTGAGTATATCCCCTAGTGAAACTACACCAACATGCTCGATGTACCTTCTTATATTCTGATAGATATTTGTCAACGTTTCGGGGGAATATGCTGCATCCTTCTTCATGGCAGAAAAGGAAGCCGATTTTTTCTTCGCACAATTATTAAATTAAATCTGCAGAGTGAAATATTATTATTATTATTTAGAGAGGGTGGGTTTCCCCATGCACCTCGACCAGTTTGATCTATTGTACTCCATCTATGATATTCTACCAGTCTCTATACCCTACCGATAAATGGTGCGTACCATCAGTCCCGCCGAGCAAGCGAGTTCGGCCACTTGCTTAGCGGTGTATATAATGCTTTCCCAATCTATCGGAGGCCTTAGAGACTATTGTTGGGCGGGAAGCGTCCTGGAATTTGGCTCCGTGATCCCCTTTGGGGATATGAGGTTCTTTTACGTGCCGTAAAGTTACGACACGGGACACAGCTTAAAGTCCCTCCCGGAGGACTTGTTCCCTGACTTTTTCCGCCCTTAAAAATTCGACGACCTCCGCCGGGTATTTGAACCCGTGTACCACGAGTCATGAGGTTGGAACGTTACCTCTAGACTACGGAGGCCGCTTGAGTGTGAAATAAATATATATGTTCAATAAGTGCTGGCTCGTGAATGAGTTGTGTCCAGTGGCGTAACTCATATATTCCTTTTTTTTTGTTCACTTAGGCATCATTCTAATCTTGTACCGGGATTTTACTCAGGTCTGTCTGGTAGAGTTAGGACGGTGTATCTATTCAGTCTAAGTGTAATTTCGCTAATGTCTAGTAGGTTAACTGTAGATCTTCATGGATCCTGTGGTTGCTTATGTACCAAGGTGCGTTCAGAATGAATAGGAGAATTTTAGGCTTAAAGCGTTGGAGAATTTCGATGTTTGGATTGGAGAAACCGAAACTGAATAAAAACATTATAGTGATATTGACGGCTGGAAAAGGATTCTCAAGGGAATTAATAGGAGTAAAGGTTATGATTTCTCAGAAACGGTTACACATTGTTGTGTACATAGTTAATTGTATTAAATTAACTCACATGATTGGCAGTACCTTCAGCATCATTCGCAGAGTTTGGGTTACCAGTACAGCAGCATGGTACCTACATACATATATATGAATAATGCTTACGGGAACATAAGAGAGGACGTATACATGTAATTGGTACGGTCAGATTTCATTGAGTGTAATGCGTAAATTATTAATAATTCGGTTCCATATATTAGTAAAATTATTAATCATCATAAATTATTAATACTTAATACTGCCTGTTATTATCTGTGAGTTATAAACAGCCATTTGTGTCATGAATGTCGTAAAATAAGCCTATGTCATTGGAAAGTTATGAAAATAATACTTTAATTATTCACTTTTCCTGGAATTAATATTTATTGGCTATAGATGTTTTTGGTAGAAATTACAGCTTGCTTTTATAATTTTGTAATAGCACCGAAACGAGAAATGTGTGTAATAGTTGCATTACTATAATTCTTGTTTGCTTTACTGATTATTTTTGCTTCATTAATACAACAGCTAAAATTTAATATCGTGATTTTGTGTTTAAATACGTGCTTCGTATTCGATAGGTTCCGCTTTCGAATCTCTTTTCGAAAATCGATTTGGCTGATTTTAGTGAGAAAGGAGCTTAAAGTAGGCCACGGCAGCTTCCTTCCACTTCTTATTCCAGTTCATTATTTAACAATCATCCTGTTATCCCGTGCCATATATTCCGAGATAAGGACACCATCGCTTAACAAAAACAAGAAAACAAATGCTAGTAAGCAAATAGCACTAAAAGGCTACTCTGAATAAGAAAACACTAATTAGAGGGCGTATTTATAATTATGGGTCTTTCAGTGAGGTTACGATAACATGGGCAATTAGGACGGATGGCATATAATAAACTTTCTTTTTTTCCTTGGCACTACAGCCCCAGTGGGCCTAGGCCTACCTCCATGAACTCCCTTCACTTCGGTTTTCTAGATCTTACACATACGGTAGGACTCCTTGGGCGAGTGATCAGCTCGTCGCAAGGCCTCCACCTGTAGACAAACGCAGAAAAACGCACACAAACATCCATGCCTTGAGTGTGATTCGAACCCACGATCCCGGCTTCCAAGCGAGCGAAGACGGTGCATGCCTTAGACGGCTCGGCTACCGTGACCGGCATAAAATAAACTTAATCAAAGTTTTTATAAGAAAACCTGAAGGAAGGAGACCGCTTGGAAGATCTAAATATAGATGGGTGGACAATATTAAATTGGGCCTTAAAAATATAAGCTGAGAACGGGTGGATTGGATTGATCGGAACCAGAATAGGGTCCACGGTACTGGACCTTCGGGTATCATAGAGGAGCGAAAATTTCTTGACTAGCTGAGCAACTGCTAATTTATCAACGATGGCCGTATTGAATGGAGCTAAATGGATGTTATAGTAGGTAGATGTGGAATTTATGATGCCTTGGTTTCTCCTAAGTAATACTCAAACTGATCAGTATTTTAAATGAAATAATTGGGATTAATGAACTCCCATTGCTGGCGAATTTCTCTAGCAAGCGCTGGTGATGTTTAAATCGACTCTTCTGCATTATATAACTAGGACTTCCAGACACGAATCACGTGTCACGTGAATCCAGAATGCCTCTAACATCCATTTTAATACCTCCGACCCATCTACTCATAAGCCTTTAATGGTTCCCTCTTTTGAGATTTTCTCATTACAGTTTTTCTCCAAAAAATCTACTATGTCAGAGTCTCTGTGTAACATCTTGTAACGTAGAGTGTACCGGTCTTTATGGTTTGATGTTGGTATCCGCACAATAAAAGAGAAAGAATCATCTCTTGAAGAAAATCCAGGGCAGCTAATTTGCCACATTCGCTGTTATTCCAAATATCTTCACGATATTTCGCATGTCTCCGAATGAGGACGCGTCATCTCGGTTCTACAAGGGACAGATTGCGCATGGCTACTTGGTACCACGATCTGCCCCTACATGAATTGTTAGTACTGTCCGATTATTCTATCTCTCGCTGCACAAGCTGCACGAAAAATATGTAGAATGGCATACAAAATCTTAGCGTATGACCGAAGTCAGTTGGAGCCACAGTGAAGAGAAGATGCAAACTTTAATGGATCTTGTGTTATCTAGTACTATATTAGCGGGCTACAATTTAAAAGAAGAATGTCTGTCTCTCTTGCCTAACCGGCCGAACGATTTTCGGTTATCTCTCAATTCAGGTAGTATAGCTATTGGCTGGACAGCCGGAGTTTGATTCCCAGCAAAGGTAAAATTAATTCTTGTCTTCACATCGTCAAAATCGGCTCTGGGCCCACCGAATCTTTTAACCAAGGCGTACGGGGAGCTCTTTCCCAGGAAGTGAAAAGACCGTGATTTAATACTGACCAGTCACGTGATCTAGTCCTGAGGTCTGGAATGATGGAGCCATACCTCCACTCCCCATAAGTTTTCATGATGTAATGATTAGTTAATTAAGCACAGTGAAAACTTCGCATTTACATTTACCTCAGAGGACCGCGCTGTATAATGCCATCATAAAAGCATGACCTGTCACGAAGTCATTATTCAGTGATTATGTTTTTTTTTATTTAAGTTATGAAATCGATATGTACGCTCTTCAGGTGGTGAAAATATTTTTCTGTTCCGCACTCACATATAAATGGCTTCGTCCCATAAATATTGTAGTTGGTTACAGAGGTGTTATTGTCTAGTTGATGGACCAATTATGTAGTAATCGGTCCATTAGGGTTAGAGCGAAAACCCTGCCACGTCCTCTTGCGTGAGTGGCTGCAGCAAAACGCAGGGCCCTGATGTATTGCCGTTAACAGTTGGATTATCTGTGCGCAACAACCACCTGGGACCAGCACATTACTTATTGAATGAATCCATCGGAGGACGGCAGTGGATTGTGAAGCAGAAGGCGGGGATCGCCAGTACAGCCCATCCTCACACACTCCAGAGCGCGCACAGTGACCGCAACTGTTCAGACGGAAATGGCGCGCAGACTATATCGTTACTGTTTTACTCGTAATACGTACGTGTCAGTGTATGACATTCCCACACGTTTCTAAAACGAACTACGAATTATGATATTCATAATTCCATAGGATATACAGGTCATGAGGAACACTGCCTCCTGGGATGTGACGCTATGTAGTCTGGCATATCTTTACCAAAGTTTCGGCTCAGTGTCTTCCTCAGTCTTCACGATATTTCCATTGGAAATACAGGTAATGAGCATTACTGTCTCCTCGGATGTGACGTTATGTAATCTGGTAAGCTGTTACGAGAGTTTCGGAGGAAATGTCTCCCTCCATCTTCATGATATTTCTATAGGACATAGGTTATATGGGTTATTATCCTGTGGGATATGACACTGTAGTTTGGTAGATCGTTAGCAACGTTTCGGAGAAAATTTCCTCCATTTTCAGGGCATTTAACAGGAATTAATGAGGGGCAATTCGTGCTGGAATGTGACGCTATGTTGTAAGGTAGGGAGTTACCAATGTTTCGGAGGAACTTCCTTCCTCTATCTTCAGGATAATTTCATAAGAAACATACGTCATAAGTGTTAGTACATTCTGGGACATGATCCCGTACAGTCAGATTGTTGTAAACATTTCGGAGAGACCTGTTTCTTCAACTTCAGAGTATATTCTTAGGGAATATAGGTAGCGAATGTAAGTGCCTTCTAGGATATGACGCTGTGTAGTCTGGTTGAACGATGTCGACGTTTAGGAGGAAACTTCTTCCTCTACCTTCATGATATTTCCGTACCGGCCTTGAGATTTTAATTTTGGTTAGGCTGATAGAGATACTTCCCATCGCGGCGGCCCGGGTTCGATCCCGGGTCTGGTCAAGTGGGATTTGTGGTGGACCAAGTGGCGCTGGGGCAGGTTTTCACCGAGTACTTCGGTTTCCCCTGCCAATCTTCATTCCACCAATTGCTCCACAATCACCCTCACCTATCATCTGAAGCTGGTACAATAGGCCAGAAGTGACCGCAGTACAAGGAACTTAGTCCCACCTCACTAACATTAAAAAAAGAACTTGAATTTACACATATTTACTCGCATAATAAAAGCCAGGTAGCTCAGACAGCATAGTGAAGAGGATACATGATGGACGACTGTAGAATCGGTGTTGTATTCCTTTCTTGAAGCAAAAGGTAAAGTTATCTCTGTGCTTAATAAAGAACTACGCCATGAAGGCGTATGGAGAAGTGAATGTATAGATCTTCGCATTCTTGACCTCGGCTCTAGCTTGAGATGTGTGATCAGCTTCACGCCTTTGCCGCTTTACCCCCGGGGGGAAGAGCCCCTAGTACCCATCGGATATAAATTCGGGTGGACTCCAGAGACAGTCTGGACGTTGTGGAGAAGAGAAGATTCTTGACCCCACCGGGACTCGAACTTCGACCCCTCGGTTGTCCAGCCCGTAGCCAGTCGCTATACCGACTGAGCTATCCTGACCCCTCTCCCTTCGTGAAGAGGTTAGATAATAGAAATTTAATAAATTGGCCGTTACTCCGCCTTTTGTACTTCATTCAAATCCTAATATTTAATAATGATTGTGATTGTAATGATCAGGGCAAATAGATAAATAAAGACGGCACTAGCTAGCTACTACTGAAGATCAAATGTCCTAATGGCACTCTGAAATGTTCGTGGTTCATGCAATTTAATTTTCTTTTCCCTCTCAATTGAAGGTTCTCTGCCACATTTCCTTGTCTCTGTAAGTTGATAGGGGAACGGGGGGCAATCATGTAGAATGACCGCGCTTGCATTCCGTGGTAGCCCACTGAGGATTGAACCCACATCTTTACCACCTCCACTATATCCTGTGGTTCGGGAACGCTATGGGGAACAAATGGTTGGGTCACCCCTTTCTGAAAGATCAATAAACCATGGCTTCACTTGCAAAGACTAGCTGATTGAACTCCAGAATCTTTGTGGTTATTTTGGGCCCGTCGTTACTGGTCACTGAACCAGCACATATTTCAGTCTGTATTACCTTCTCTAATCTAACAGTTTTTACAGTTTAAAAAACAACACTCAAATTCTATCATTATTTACGAGCTAACAATTTATGTTCAAATAATACCTGGAAAACATTTTAATAGAATTAATCTGAGATTTTTACGGTGGTTACTGTGAAGATCACTGCTTTCTGAGATGTGACGACGTGTAACCTGGTAGAAGTTTAACGACATTTCAATATAAAATTCTATCTTCCGAGCAGTATATCGCTTACAACTTCAGAATGGAAGAGTAGGCCAAACTAGATAATGATGTCTCCTGTTTCTTGCTGGATTTTTACTTGCCTTCATTTTTAACCTGAAGAGGGAGGAGCTATATTCATCTGAAACATCGGTCTTTCTCCGAACTACACGATGTTACAATCCAGAAGACAGCATTTTTCTTATTTTCGTATAATCCAATATGCATTCTTTCAGGAAGCGATTTGAAATACTCCAAATTACGAATTAATTTAACGATCTAATCAGTTGATGTGCCGATGATAATGTTCGTAAGAATGGAAATATTAACTGCAGTAAAATACATAAAGACCGGTCACGGTAGCCGAGCGGTCTAAGGCATGTACTCTCGTCGCTCGCTTGGAAACCGGGATCGTGGGTTCGAATCCCACTCAGGGCATGGATGTTTAGTTTGTGTGTGCGCGTTGTTCTGTGTTTTTGTACAGGTAGAGGCCTTGTGACGAGCTGATCACCCGCCCAAGGAGTCCTACGGAATGTGTAAGATCTAGAAAACCCGAAGTGAACGGAGAAGTTCATGGAGGTAGGCCTAGGCCCACTGGGGCTGTAGTGCCAAGGAAAAAATAAACATAAAGAAACATCTCAAAAGTAGATAAATTCATTTGTAAAAGATAAGGTATATTGATCAGATACTTGCAGAATGGCGTTATTTATTTTATGTTACGCAAAATATTCTCTTGAATCACAGCAACATCACAGGTGTTACTGTGTTCACAGAAAGGGATTTTATTATCAGTTCTCATTTTATTCTGTAATTTCTCTTTATTTCTCTTATGTCATTACAGGTTCAGATATTGGTAGGAATGCCAGAAGGAAAAAGGCCGCTAGGAAGACCAAGACGTAGGTGAGTAATATTAAACTGTATCTTACAGACTGATCTGACTCAGGATAAGGACCAGTAGAGGGCTCTTATGAACACGGTAAATATACCTTCGGGTTCCATAAAATACTGGGAAATTTTTTAATAGCGAGCCGACTGGCGGTTTCTCAAGAAGGGGTCAGCTCCATTGAGTTAGATTATTAATTAGATTCTCATTATAGTTTATCAGTTATCAGATTTCCTGATACTGACAACATATCACTTTTATTTTCTTCAGAGTTTAAGTTTGGCAACTAAGATCATGTCCATGGTTTATGCTAACCGTCTTACAGTGTATTCACTTTTTCACCTTATTCTTCACTTTCACACTACATGTTTCAGCATAATGGCATGCAGTACAATAGTTTAACGTGCATAAAGACACCTGAGGATGGCACATTAGTGCTGAAACATGTAGTGTGGAAGTGAAGAATAAGGTGAAAAAGTGTGTGCACTGTAAGACGGTTAGCATAAACCATGGACATGAATCAGTGTAACAGGACGCTAAAATATAACCTAACTTTGATCATATTGCTAAACATAAAGTCAATCAAATATGTTCGCGTGTTTTGATCTCCAGTTAGTCTTGATTATTAAATTTCAATCCAAATTTGATTCCCCATGAACTCCAGCTTTTGGTGGGTTTCTAAGCAATAAAGATAGCATGCCATAATTCGTTTCCTTCTCAGCTTTCATGGCTTATAGTCGCATAAAATATTAATTGTCCCTCGCTCTCTTAAGAAGGCTAACAGTCTGCGTGATGTTTATTTTTACAGTTTACGTCATCAGCATATAAGAACAGAGTGGGTAATGATTCCTTCTTTAGCAGACAACAAGCACATTCATATAAAAGTGAAAACAGACTGAGTTTTTTGGAAGTGTTCATTCATGAAAAATTAATTTGCTTTTATTGACAGCTTTATAATTTCCGTTTCTGAATTTGAAATACTGCATCCAAGAAACATATCATTCAGTCTTGGCAATTTATTTAGCGACACTGTTAGTATTATTTTGAGATAATGGGCTTTATAAATAGGAGACGAAAGTCACAGTATCGGGGCCAGTGGAGAGCGATCGTAAAAGAGGACAAGGTTCATCACGGATTGTAGCGCCCCTAGAACAAGAAAAAGAATTTAGTATTTAGTGTGGCTGGGGCCACACCAGCGCACAAAATGCGTCCGTTGTAAGAATAAAGAAGAGAGGCGAATGCTACGCTTTCTTCTGGCTCCATTTGCAGACAAAAAACTACGCACCGCATTCTGCAACTGTGTGGTGTCCTCAGCAATGTCCGTCATAAAGTACGTTCGTTGTAACGGACGTACTTCATGCGCTCGTGTGGCCCCAGCCTCAACGTTACAGCATCAAATGATGTGATTAATGAATTGCATATGATTCGAAGAGATTTAGGAATTTACCTGTAGGAATTGAGGAAAATCACGATAAACATCTGAGTTAAAACAGCCGGTGTCCCAGTCGAGATTCGAAACGAGCCTACAACGCTACGGCAACAAGAAGCCGCTCCGTCTGGTAAGAATTGGTAACAACATTCGCTCTGTGTAAGGATCCTAGGGCAGTGCAATAGATTCTGTGACTGCCTTGTTCTCCGATGATTTTAAAGAACTGTGTTCTGCGTTTATGCTGTTGAACTACGCGGTCACGTGAGTGTCATTCTTGCATCGTATTGGGTTAAAATGTGAGCTCGCCAGTGGGTCGTTCTATCTGAAATTTTATTTTCCTCCAGGGAAATACTTTGAGAGTAATTGATATGAGGCCACAACCACTTCCACGATCTTTTCAATGTATTGTTCGCTAATCATCCAGTCATCTGATCCTGTGTGTTCTAAACAAATTAAATGGCTGATAAATAAATTAATACTGCATAGAATGTAGGACTTTGCAATATCGTATACTCGTACACGTAAATCATCATATTCCTTCCCACACAGGTCATCTCGACGCTGTATGTAGTCTAGCAACTGAGAGCGCGGTACAATAAATCATAAACATTGCAGTCTGTAATATGTAAGAAGACACTGATATGAATTATAGCCATTTATGGTGATTAGGTCTGAAATTCTCTTTTCAAATTGTGATTGATTTACGTATGCTTGAATAAAATTAGTTTATGAGAGCTTCAGTTTCCTTGAGAGAGAGTGTGTGTGTGTGTGTGTGTGTGTGTATATATATATACTTACTTACCCATGGACCTGAGCCTTTCTTGAGGAGCCGCCAATTATGCAGCTACTCAAGAATTTCCCAGCATTTTATGGAGTCCAAAGGTTCATTATCGTGTTCACAAGAGCCTTCCACTGGTCCCTACCCTGAGCCAAATCTATCCAATTCATACCGTACTATTCTATCTCTCTAATATCCATTCTAATATTGTTCACCCACCTACGCCTTGGTCGTCCCTGTTGTCTCTTTCCTTCCGGCTTTCCCACCAATATCCTATATGCATTCCTCGTCTTCCCCATTCGTGCTACATGCCATTCCCACCTCATCCTCCTTGACTTGATCATTATACTTGGATAAGAGTACAAGTTATGAAGCTCCTCATTATGCAGNCTTGTTTGAACTGAAATTAATGCATGGAAATTGATCCTGGAACCCTCTGAAAACTAGATGAAGCTAAGGCTTTCTGATTCCCTTACACACCAAACTAACTACACGTCACTAGTCGGTGAGTCTGGAAGCTCTTTTCTGTAAACATAACCTTACTTTGTTCGTTCCCTTAATACATATAAGAACGTAATAACAAATTCCTCAATGAAAAAGAAATGAAGTAAAGAATGGAACGGTTGTAGTCATGACGCTCCTACTTTGACCTGTAGTGTGCATTGCGCTTACTCTAGCGTGTTCTCTGTTACGACCTGCTCAATGGTCCCTTCTTTTCCTTCCTTCTCTCTTGAACCCCACGAACTCAATCGTGTGGAAGAAAAGACAGGTCATCAAAGTTTTAGCAAACGCTTCAGCTAAACTACGGAGTGAGGTGGAAGGCGTTAGGAGAATAAGGTGGGATGGTTCGAGAACAGGATAGGAGATCCGACGAATGCAAAAGTAGAAATGAGAGAAACCTGTTTTCTTCTTTTCCTTCATTCGTCTTCTTTTTTTTCTCTCTCCATGAGAATGAACAGGCAGCAAAGAATTCCAGCAACTTTGTCTCCCGTTTCCCTTGATTGAAATGGTCACACTTTTCTTCCCTCTGGTTCAAGGAACTGTTGTTCTTATGTACGCGTCTTGCGTTCCATTTACTTTTCTGAGCTGAATTATGTAGGAATGAATTGAGCAAGCTACAAATTTCCTTGCGTGGTGCTGAGTCTAAAACCTCTTGGAGGGCGCGTCATCATCCGAGAGTGATGTAGACTGCTACATCGCCATTAAAAAGTTACTGGATTATATTTTTTAAACATATGATGGAAAACAAATTCACTATACCGGTGATTTCATTGTACACAGGATAATTTGTTACCGCATATTTGCGAAACTCAATCTGAATACACAGAACTTCTCCATCGTATAGTTGCGTACCTAGGTATAATGCAAGTCCTAAAGTCAAAGATGTTTCAGACAAAAAATATTCATGTTTTCCTTTGTGAATAAACTAGACACGTTAAGGCGAGTATAACGCTATCCGTACATGTAACTTTATTCATTTATATTTTATTTAAGTGCTCTGTCTGTAGCTCAGGATACAAAGTGTCAAACGATGAATGTTATTGTTATATAGTGAAGTGGAAGGTGTAGAAGGATAGCTCAGGACTCTTTTTGAGCTATTACTATGGAGATTGCTTGGAAGGATCAATGAAATCCGTGTAAAAGTGGATAGCAGATCTCCGGGTCAGATATGGACGCGGGAACTTCCCACGACGATGCAGGACGTTAGGTTACATCGCTAAGTTCACGTAGTTTACCTTTCTTGGAATAATAGAAGAACACTGAAAAGAATCGTAAGAAAATTGTGTGACGTGAACTGGATTCGCGTGTTCAGAGTGGGGCCCAATAGTGGGCTTTTGTGAACATTCATTGAGGAGCTCGAGGTTCTTAAGGCGGTTTTTTGTTTCGTTTAATCTTGTACTCTGAAGATAGAGGCGATATTTTACTTAGAAACGTCGAGTCTTTCCTAACTACACGGCGTCACAAGACAGATGGCCGTATTCTTCATGCATTACTGCTAATTACTTTTTATTAAAAGAGAATTATTCTTTAACCAAGTAAGCAATTAGTAGTTTTCAAGGTCGTTACTTATTTGAGTTACTTATTACAAGTACATTTTAGTAGACATATATTTCTATCTTCTTCTATCTTTCTTCCTGTTGCTCCCACTTGGAACATAGGCCATCCACGAAACTATTTTTTCACTTAGTTTCTTAATTTTAGACAGTCGGTAGGCATCCTTGGACAGGGCATCAGCCCTTGGCAAGGTCGTTACCTACACACACACAGAATGAACTCAGACAAAGATCCGTGCCTTGAGTGGGATTCGAACCCACGATCCCGGTTTTCGAGCGAGAGAGGCATTTCATGCTTTAGACCGTTCCCCTCCCCCTCTGATCGGCTTATTTCTGCCTTAAATGCAACTTATTATCCAATCACCCTTCTTCCCTACCCTTTGTTTGACCGTATACGGCCATTATCAGGCATTGTCTATTTTGCTAAAACTATCCACTCAGTGTCGAATTTATATATTTTACGTGAACGTTATATCTCCTAATTAAAATTAATTAAGCTTGGAACTAAAATTGATATTAATTAACATCTTAATGTTATTTCCACTGTGGCCATCTCCCATCCGCAAGATCTCTGCTGTGTGGGATATGATAATCTAATAGCGGGAACTAATATTATATCTTTTGGAATATGACGCCGTGTAGTTTGTACATAGGTATCAATGTGTTGTAAGTACCTGCTGCATCGTCTACACTGAAGATGTAAGCGCAGCTTGCTCCTGAATGTTCGTACCTATTAGCTTCATTCTAGGAGACTCGTCATCTTCAAGATGCGCTCTGTTCAGTCGGCTTTCTCAAATTAAGTTGTACCACGCTTAACATCACAGTTTGTTTGATGCCGGCAAACGTAACAGTAAGAGGGCAAAAGTTAAAGTGACACATACATTGGACGCAGTGCATCATCTCGTTTTGATTACAGAAACACGTTTCAGAAAATCATTCTTTTTCCATCATCAGATGATAGAGAACAGCATAATGTAATAATAGACCCAAGTGAGTATTTTCTTTTTTCACCTGATGAGGGAAGCAAAGCCAGTTTTCGAAAACAAAAGGGATTCATGGAGAANAAATGGACCCATCAGTTTTGATGATCGTGGAATCCATCTTCTTTGCGGTTGTGCCCCGCCCATTTGCTGTCTCCGGTCCCTTGATGATTGCTGACAAGTGAAATATCACTTGGCGTCAACACTGCATTCGATCTTCGTGCATAGCTTTGTCGGGTTTAGTTGAGATTAGGGAAACGCCTGTAAAGTTCGCCGCCCGCAGCTATCGTGACATGAAGAGATAATTACCCTGTCTTAATCACATCCGGAAATATAAGGAAATGCATAATTTTGACTCGTGTGTCAGGCAACATGGCAGTTGCCAATTTGATTTTGTGTCGATTGCAAATGAACAATGCTGTTATCTTTCAGCAAATTTTAGCTGCTCTTTTATTTAATATTTTATTTTAGCCTTCTCTAACGTAGGCTTACGCGATCTCCATTCTCTCTGTGTATCGCCCCCCCTACCAACTACTTCTGAATCTCTGAAATAATCTTTATGAAACATGGTGTGTTTAACATGGCACCTGAGACTATCTCAAAGGCATACATCGTACTCCGTAAATCCCTCCCATCAGTCTGTGTCTGTATGCGTATTCCTCCTATTGTTGCTAGGCAGTGTCTTGGTAAATTGTATTTCTCCTTACGATGCTAAGCAGCGGCACGTTAAACACGTTCCCGAGTCAACGAATACATGCAACAATAGAAGAAATATTTGGCGCGTTGTTTTCTGTGCTGTCCGAGCTTTGTGGAAGGAGAGTGTTGGTCTGGGTATGTAATTCAGCTTTTGTTGCTAGGTAACAAGTCGACAAAAGAAGTTCCTTGAGACAAAGAGGAATTGTTTAGGCGTCGATTTGTGTAGGGTCAGCGTTGTAGCAAAGACAAGCAGGCGATTAATTCTTTCCAGAACTTTTTGTTTATACAAAATTCTCGATAGATTTTGATTTTCTCGTTATTTTTAATTCAATTCTATTTTTTCTATTTTAGTGTAACAAAATTTTAAATTTCGTAGTTACGCCATTGTATTTAATATTCAGATTAGTAGTTAACCGTTAAATCTCTTTTTCCTTGGCACTACAGCCTCAGTGGGCCTAGGCCTACCTCCATGAACTTCTCAGTTCACTTCGGTTTTTCTACATCTTACACATTCGGTAGGACTCCTTGGGCGGGTGATCAGCTCGTCACAAGGCCTCTACCTGTACACAAACACAGAAAAACGCAGACATACAAACTAAACATCTATGCACTGAGTGAGATTCGAACTTACGGTCCCGGTTTCCAAGCGAGCGAAGACAGTACATGCCTTAGACCTCTCGGCTACCGTGACCGACAACCGTTAAATACAACTCCATAAAACTAGTAGTTTCCCCAACACAAATATTATATGCAGTTGAATGAATTATGTAGAGTTTCCTATTATCAAAACATGTCTGCACCTATTGGTCATCATCAGACTATTTGTACATTTATTGTGTAACTAACCTGTTTACAGCCAGCAGACGGAAACATGCTGCGATAATATTAAAGTTTAAATGAGTAACTAAAATGTATGCAACATTTGGTTCAAAATAATTTTTCCTATTAATTAATCAAGAAAACACATTTTGTTATATCACATTAACATTTCCTTCAAGGCTGAACTAGAAACAAGTTCTCGTGCTATTCCGTGTGTCCCATCTGTATGATATGTGTCACAGAGTACTTTCTGCGGATTATTTAAGGTTCTTTCATTCTTTGGATTATATAGCGTCAGATTTTAGGTTGACTGATGTTGGATTATTATTATTATTATTATTGGCCTTGTTTTCTGTATGGGGTAAAACTTGGTCTCTGACATTAAAGGAGGAACATAGACTGAGGGAGTTTGAGAAAAGAGTGTTGAGGAGAATATTGGACCAAAAAGAGATGAAGTGACAGAAGGTTAGAGAAAACTGCACAATGAGGAGCTTCGTAACTTGATATTGGTGGGAAAGCCAGAATAAAGCCATTAGGAAGACCAAGACTTAAGTGGGTGGATATTATTGAAATGGATGTTAGAGAGACAGGATGGGTTGGACTGGATTCATTTTGCTTAGGATAGGGACCAGTGGAGGGCTCTTGTGAATATGGTAATGAACCTTTATGTTCCATAGAATGATGGGAAGTTCATGAGTAGCCGCACAATTGACGGCTCCTCTCATAACCCTAAGAAGTGCTTCATGTGCCTTGCCCAGAGTCCAGCTCTCAGATCCATAAAGCAGTGTTGGAAGCGCAATAGTTGATGATGGATGATAATATTTAGCTAAGACTGGAATATGCCGTGTTTTGAAATCGTAACTAAATGATGAACAGTTTCTAATGTGTAAGTAAAAATAGAAACTGATGCCGGAAGCAGCGTCATCAGCAGCGACTTGAAGCACAGAGCAAATGATGCTCGAGATGATTCAAGTTCGTATAGCAACAGGCGTCACCAGGCTATTGTACTGCGATGTGGAAAGCAAATGGAAAAACTACCACATTATCACTTTTCCTGAATGGTCTCTTTCCAAAAACAGAATATCACATTAAGTGGAGGAACTGTTTTGGAAGAGACTGTGGACCTGTCGTCTGACAGATTACTGATGAATGAATGAAATAATACTCGAATATCTGGTGCCTTGTAGTGAGGAAAAGATGAACAATTCTTCATGTGTATGTAAAAGTGGAATATCTGAGGCTTTACGTGTATAATTGTACCTGCAATAAATATGAGGTATTCTTTCCACCAAAGCAAACTTGATAACAGATGCAAGTAAGGGATGGAACGCATGGTATACATACATACATTGTTGGGCATAAAAATATGGAGAAGAAGAGAGCTCTGTCGGGAGACTGAAGGAAAGAAAATGTCGTAGCAGTAGTTTCTTGAAAAGGATAACAAGAGAAGGAGAGAGAGTATATGACTGTGAGGATCTAGAACACAGGGAGCAAGCCATCGTAACTCACAGAGGCAAACGTTCACATTTGCATAATTATTTCTGATGCAACGCTCGGCTTTTTAACAGACATAAAGGAAAAGTTCTAGCCGTGAATTTCTGCGTACCACAAAGACCAAGGGACTCATTTTTTTTTCTTGACTCAGACTTCCCTCTGCGAAAGAAAATTGCCTTCATTATGTCTTATTTGAATGTCAGTTTCATGACTTTCCATATGCGTCAAGCCCTTAGTCCATTCATACTGTGCATGGCTCTGTAGTTGTTGCAGTGTCTGACACACTGACGTAGACATTTTCAGGAGGAATGTACTATTTCAGTAGTCGGCTTCCATTGTTCTGTTTTACTCCCTTTTTTGCTTTGCTTTAACGGTTACAAAAATTCACACACAAAATGGTACAGATTCTCAGAAAACTTTGTTTCATATTTTATAAACTAGAATACGCTAATAAGTGTCACTCACATTAAGACACGAAGACACTCACACATAAGAGGAGGTGCACAAGATGCAGTACGCTTAATAATAATAAAAAAATCACTTCAGATCAAGCCATAACTCCATGGTACTTGAGTTTCAAACTCACTGAGGGCAAAGTCGTACACTTGGACTTGAACCTGACCCAGTGCAAGAGAACCCATAGAACAGTGCTATTTACTTAATGTCCAAATCGTCTCCAACGGTAAAGCTTTGGACTTGTATTCAGAAAGTGACCCGTTCGAATCTCGAAAGGGACAATGACCATCTTGGCTGTAATTTATCGTGGTTTTGCTCTACTCCTCCACACAAACATCAAGGTAATTTCTTGAAATTAACTCCGGCCGTTTCTCTCAAAATATTCCACATTTATAATTTACAATGATCCAAATATTCGACGCCAAATATTCCAAAAACAGAGACACCAGACCAGAAGACGAGGAAAAAGACGTAAGAAGATGCTGGATGACCTTGGGGACAGAAGAGGATATTTTTATTTGAAGGAGAAAGCTTGAGATTGCATTAAGTGTGGGAACTGTTTTGGAATAGACTGTGGGCCTGTCGTATGACAGATTACTGTTAAAAAAAGAATGTTGTGTAAGTGACAGCTTCTTTGTATAGAGCACGCAAAATAAACAGTAAATATATTTTAATTTAATCCATCTCTTTTCGTACAGTAAACCCTCGCTAATACGGTTACTGTTAAACAAGATGTCCGATAATCCTAATCGAAATATGAAAAATGAAAAATTCCCTTCACAGTTGAGTTCATACTCCAAAAGACACATGGAATTTAGGATCAAGAGGGCTTTCAGACTGTGTTGAGGGCAACTGGATAGGTGAAACCACGCAGTGAAGTATCCAAGATTGGATTTAGCTGGATGAAGGACACCCTAGATTTCGGCTTATTGTCTTTTTGTAGTTTTTAAATAAAGGCTATTCAGTGATTACTTTTATTTATTTTCGTCAGAACTATCTACTTTATTAAATTGTCCATTTGTTTGATTTATAAGATATTTTTATTGTATTTTAGGACTACCTTTTGCTTCATTGATCCAGATGGCCTCTTTTCATCCAACTAATCCGGAGTAGCGAAGGTTTACACTATTTGGAAGAGTGGCATTCGAAGGGATTTCCTTATAATCAGAATTATAGATCGCAATTGACACACCATGATTATCTTCTGAATCCCAAGGTTATTCAGTAACATCATTCCGGACATCAACATCAGAATTTCCTTTCTACCTACTCAGTCGTGGATTAATGTAAAGACATATTCAATACTTCCGTTCCTTTAGCTTATGGCAAAGAACAGTGCTGCTCCGTATTCCGGCAGAACACCGGACTTTTCTGATGAACACGCTACATCCATATTCAGGATCGAAGAGTATTTGTTTCTTTCTTTTTTAAATTCGTTTAGTGGGGGGTGGAGTCCAACTGCGTCCACTCGGCACGGCGGCCACTGATTGGCCTATTGTAGCCTACCCCGGGTGATCATGATGATGGAGAATTTGGTGAAATGTAGATTGGCAGGGGAAACCGAAGTACGCGGAGAAAACCCACCTCAGAGCCACTTTGTCGACCTCAAATTCCACTTGACCAGACCCGGAATCGAACCCTGGCCCCCGCGTTGGGAAGCCAGCGACAAACCGCTTGAGCTCTCTCGCTGCCGAGTATATGTTGGTTACTTATTTCACTTACTCTTCTACCCTGAAAATGGAGATATTATGTTTCTACAGACTCTCTATATACGTCTACTTGTCCACATGGCGTTACATCATAGAGATTGTAGTTTTATGGAAGGACTTGAGTGCTACAGCCTTTCTGAATACCCGACGCTCTGTCGTTGGACAGTCTATTTCCGACCGTTACATTATCTGAGCCATTTCGAAACTGACGTATCTCTAATTGAGTAATCACGGGGATGACACTGAAAGTTACTCACACCAAACCTAGTGTGTTGTTTGCTATTTGAATCTTACGAAATCGTTATGATACATACACGTATGTTCCGCTAGCAAGTGTTAAATTTTGACTGTGGAAATGACACGTCACAAATTCGCTCTATCTTTCTCCTCTCACGTCTGCGTAATTTGAATTGAAATGGACCTGATATTCTTTTGCGAGGATAATTGGTGTAGTGTCCTGGCATATTTTTTTCTCCAACGGATGAGGAAATCCATGAACAACCTTAGGATGAATGATATCTCATACGGGATTCAAACCGAGCACCTCTTGATTTGTCCGAATTAGAAAAGCCCGAATTAGCGACTTTTCAATGTATTCTCCTTCAACAGCCTCCTTCTGAACGTAGCCAATCAGTGCTTAAGTCCATGGACATGGCGTTCTTTTGGGGAGTATTATACGTAGGTCTGGTGATTAATCCACTGCAGCGTAGGAGCTAGAGGTATTGATTTTCTTGCTGTTTCATGAAACATACACAGATCGGCGTTGGAGCTCCAATATTGTGATCCAAATAGAAGCGCTGTGATTCTGAAGTTTAAAGTCCATCTGGATTTATTAAACTTTAAAAGATTTAGAGTGTGTGAAATGCTGGCCACTCTAATTGTCAGGTCCCATTTAGAAATGACTGTTTAACGACCAGGAGCACTATCACCTCTTAATGGTTGTGCATTATTACAAAATGGTAATGTCATTCGGTCTGTCTTTTGTAATCTGTTCACTTACGACATTTCATGCTTGGCTGAGTAGGCATTATTGTTTGCATTTGTTTACTGCTCGTTATTGGGACTGCAACACAGACATTCGGGAAACCAACGCTTGTTCTTTTCTTCTTTTTGCTAGTGATTTGGGCCTAAGTCCCTTGTACTGCGGCCACTTCTGGCCTATTGTACCAGCCCCAGATGATAGGTGAGGGTGATTGTGGAGCAATTGGTGAAATGAAGATTGGCAAGGGAACCCGAAGTACTCGGAGGAAACCTGCTCCAGCGCCACTTTGTCCACCACAAATCCGAGTTGACCAGACCCGGGATCGAACCCAGGCCGCCGCGGTGGGAAGCCAGCGACTAACAGCTTGAACTATGGCGCGGCCCAAGCTAACGCTTGATGTTTGTTTAAAGCATAGCTCAGCAATAATCACGCCAACGGAAGGAAACGGGCACCAGTATGTGAAGGCTCACCCGGATATGTACAGCAAAATAGAAATATTTATTATTTTCTTTTATATCTGAGGTTTTCACCTCGATAACTATGTAAATACTCTCTTCTGGAACGCCGTGTAGTCCAGTATAAATGTACCGACGTTTCGGATGAATGTACTGTCTCCATCCTCAAGATCGATGAAAAGAAGCCAAGCAAAATCCACGCTTGATTCTTTGGCGATTTCTTATTTAACTTCTGCGCTGAAAATGGAGGCAACACGTTCTTAAGAAACGTCGGCAAACTTATGTCAGAATACACGGCGTTTCGGCAGGCACTTCCCTTAACCCTTCAACGCCACCACGTGCCCTGACATCCAAAACCTCTCTAATTTTTGCAAGGACAAAGAGCTCTTATTTCCATATACAACAATAACTAATAGATCTTAGTAATGGAGAAGGGTTGTGTTTTCTTTGTGGTGAGAACTGAATTTTTAAATATTGTTTATATGAATTTCAGGTTTTAAATTTCTTCAGGCGTCATAATCTAATAATTCATATTATTTGTACAAGGAGAAACTGAAAATAACGAACAGTTTTTAACAAAGTCAAAGAATTCGTCAAACATTCTATACAAAACAACAACGACCAGGCGGGTTGACTTAGCGGTAACGCTCTAGACTAATAATTCGAGTGGCGATCAGCTTGATTACTGTCTGAGACACCGACTATCCTAAGGTTTTCGTGGTATTCTTCATTCCGTCTAAAGGTAATTTTTTTCTTAATTCGCTTAGTGGGGGGTGGAGTCCAGCTGGGTCCAGTCGGCACGGCAGCCACTGATTGGCCTATTGTAGCCTGCCCCGGGTGATTATGGTGATGGAGAATTTGGTGGAATGAAGATTGGCAGGGGAAACCGAAGTACTAGGAGAAAACCCGCCCCAGCGCCACTTTGTCCACTACAAATCTCACTTGACCGGACCCATGATCGAACTCTGGCCGCAGCGGTGGGAAGCCAGCGACTAACCGCTTGAGCTATGGCGCGGCCTCCTTCCAGAGGTAACTGACGGTATTGAGCCTACAATAGTCTATGACCGCTTCTTTCCAAATGTTTCCCAATTCATAATTCATCAATCATCGTTCCCTTCGACGATATAAATTGCAGATATGGCAGCACCGTAAAGAGAACCACATATACAAGGCATAACAGATCAGTGCGATTACACTTTTTAAATGGTCAGAAGAACCGGCTTCTAATATTGGTCTCCATGTTGTACACAAAGAAAGTAACAGGGTAAAAATGTAATTTTCCTCTTTTATTTTGTAAAAGGGAGATATGCGGGCGTGTAGGGAATGCGGGTGTGCGGTGTGGGATTCAATACCTGAACCTACAGGGTATGTTCCAGTACATCACCCCGGAATCCACCCCTGTCGTCGTCGTCGTTTTGAAGCACCTCCCCTCCCCCCATTCGAAGCATTTTACGTTCCTCCTCTTTCGTTTCGTCGCTTGAGCACCGTGTATACCGCAGCATTGCGATCGTCAGTACGTAGCCGTCCGATAAAGTAACGTGAGACGCTGTAATGGAAAGACATCTCTACCTTATCCCCTCCCCCAAGCCTTCCCGGTTTCCGTCAACATTCCCTTTACAAGGATTCTACCGTCAGGCCTTGCAAACCCACCAATAAAACAATAATACCGCGTATGTTTAGAGCGACATGCATAATGCTTAGCACAGATCATTTCACAAACATCTGCTCTTTCTTCTATTTTCAGATTCTTAAAAAAATCCATTTCACAATCCACGGAAGGTAAAGCCAATCACGAACCAGAGTGCGCCATACGTTGTTTATCGAACGTGCAGAAGACAAGTCTTGTGTGTATTTGTGTCTGAGCATGAATATCAATAGGCATGATGAAAATGCCGATCGTACTGCCCGCGCGGTCTACTAATATTAATTTGTTGTTATTATTCTTAGTGGGGTGAGACTGAGTCCACTTGATACTGCGGCCACTTCTGGCCTGTTGTGCCAGCCCCGGATGTTATACTGGTGCTGATGGTACTGAGGAGCAACCGGTGGAGTGAAGATTGACAGGGGAAACCGAAGTTCTCGGAGAAAACCTGCCCCAGCTCAAATTTATCCACCACAAATCCCACATGACTAGACCAGGGCTCGAAACCTAGGCGTCGAGGTGGGAATCCAGGGAAAAACCGCTTGAGCTATAGCGCGGCCTGGCCCCACGGTCTAAGGATTGAAATGTCTTCGTTCTCTCAAACACTGGGATCGTGGTTTCGAAATTCAGTTGAGGGATAAATGACAGTGTGCGTTTATTCTGTGTTTTTGCTGTCCCGTGTGCAGGTAGCGGTCTTGCGTCGGGATTATCCCTCGTCCAAAGAGTCCTGTTGACTGTGTAAAAAGATCAAGAAACTGAAGAAGGTCCACCAAAAGACTGTAGAGCCATAGGTAGATGGTAGATGTTGAAAGTAACATCTAGTAACTGTCTAATGATAACGTAACCGCTTACTTCACTGACAGTGGGACACACTCGCTCCCATATCATTATCCTGTCCGTCAATACAGTTTTGTTGAACTGATAAAAAGATATGCATGACTGTAAAGGATAAAGCTACGTCGAATACGTAGGAACGTGCATGTAATATTAGATGGAGCGTTTTCGGGAATCATAATTGACCAGGAACCGGCGGAATTTTATGAAACCCCTGATCTGACAGTGACAATAATGTCACGATTAAGGGGCCTGACTGTAGATAGGGTATGGATTTCTGAATGGATTTATTGATCACTTATGCACACCACTCGAGACTACAAGTAATTACAGCTCTACCGGTATTCGTCACAATTTACAAATCACAGTAGCACGCGCTAACTCTTTTTCAATCTGTCTTCACCAGCAGTTCCTAACAATGACTGCTAACAGTGAGGATTCTTCAGCTTCCCGCTCCCAGATTCTATTGTCGCAGCCGCCAGTGTAGAACTCTTGCCAACTTCCAACTCAGCTACAGCGCCATCTCTTCTCAGTCTCCCTTGCAGAGCTCAACTGAACTCCATTGTCCCAGTTGTCTTCTTTAGAACTATTAGACGCGGACCACTTCGAAAATATCGTTTTTATATTTCGTCGTGCATGTTCTCTTCCGCAGGAACGTGTCTATCGAGTCGTTGCTCAGAAACGACTGCTTGTTTATTCGTCTGTTGCATAACAACGGCTGTACTCGTTGTTTGCTTCGAGGTCTTACCTAGAAACAGCTATGTAAGCTACAATCGAAATGGATGAAATGTGTGATTAGAAATGGTGAAACAGGGGCGACTTAAAAAAATAATAAATAGGCCACAAGATGGAAGAAAGATATTAAGGCCTTGATACAAATGCTTGGAACATGTAGAAAATGACTGACGGGAGTCTGAAGTGAAGAGGCGGATGCAAAAGGAAACACTGGGATAGAACTGGCGTCTGTCATAAATCAGGCTAGAGTTCTAACATCTTCAGAGTCGAGGACTAAGCAATTTTTCTCCTCTTCTTGTCCATTTAAATCAGAGCGGTAACTGTATGTACCACCTACATTTTATTCACGAGTGAATTTAAAGTTTCCTTAAAATTCTTACAGTAAACACAAATTAGTTTCTTAAACAGCTCTAACCACGTTGTTTTTGTAATGGGGAAGCTGCTTATTTTAAATGAGATAAGGGGTTCATTTACCAAATGTTACTAAAATATTTTCAAACATCTTTCAGTTACGTACCCCAGGAAACGTTTAATAATCAAAGATATTTTTTCTTCCAATAATCGTATTTCAGCGGAAACGTGTTTTTCGAGTCGTTGCTTAGCAGCGGATCGTTCCTAGAGTGTGATTGACGATTATCGTGTCGAAGGTACATTGTCGCTAGGCGGCGATCAAACCAATGTGTGTCGGAGCTGCCGTGGTCCGCGCCGATTGGCTAGCGTTCTGTTCAGTGTGAGTGCCTCCCACACTTTGTCACGAAACAGGTGTTCTAGATTTTCCTCTGTCTTTAAGAACATGCTGAAATAATTTTCAAGTTGCTGTTGCGTGATTCACATAACACTGATTTAAATTCGTTGAAACATTCCTGTGAAGAACTCCAGAATTTTGTTTAAATTAAGTAACCTATATCTAATCCAGAAAATCAAAATATGTGCTCTTATCACGATGTAGTACCTATAACCATTCTAACATCTTCACTTCCACCATTCCATTCTCTGAACGGCGAGAGGGGACTTTCGGGATCCTTCTGTCTTACCTTTCAGACGTCAAATTGCTGTGTCATTTCATTGCGTCATATTGACTTCCATCAACACGAGGCTCATGAATATTAAGTAAGATTTTACAAAAACAATGAAGAAGTTAATTTTGACTTACCTACCTCTCGGTTTAAGGGTTGAGAAGGCAACGGAATGAAGATTATTATTGTTATAACGACGACAAGGAAGAGCAGGAATATCGTCATGAAAGGAGAAAAATAAAACTCACAGCTTAGAAATGTAATGCCCTGTGATATTCGTGTTATGAAGGTAGCTTAAGGGACTGTAGACACCGTGCCATAAGGCCTAAGTAGGCTCAAGTGTTTACAGCAGGAAGGTTGAAGCTCAGTATAAAAACCGCACGGTACATGATACGGCTTAAACCTTAACGAAAATGTTCAAAGTGAAACTTGTAGTCCTGGATATAGAGACTGCTGAGGCACATAAGCAACATGTCTCCTGGAGTGTGTGTGGCCAGAGCTGTTACTTGAAATAGTTTTCATTCTCTTTGAAGAAAATTTGTGGTAATTTGTTCCCAGTAAAACAAAATGACATTTTAATTTTGTACTCAAGGAGGACAGTAATATTACACCCAGAATTTAATAAGGTAAGTATTATTATTATTAGAGGGCGTGGGTTTCCCCATGCACTTAGACCAGTTATTGGTTCATTGTGCGTCCCCCTTTAATTTCTACTGTCGCCATACCCTACCGGTACTGGTGCGTGCTATCAGACCCGTTCAGCCAACGAGGTCGGGCCTCGGTACCTGATATTTCCCCCATCTACCAGAGGCATTGGAAACTACTTGGACGGGAAACTTGTTGCCTAATTTTGCTCAGAGGTCTCCTAGGGACATGACATCTACGACACGGGACCTAAAGTCCCTCCCGGACGACTTGTTCCCTGAATTTTTCCGCCCTTAAAAATTACACGACCTCCGCCGGGTTTGAACCCGCGTACCTTGAGTCATGAGGTGGGAACGTTACCCCTAGACTACGGAGGTCGCTTAAGGTAAGTAGTATATATGAATGCAAATTAGACGAACAAAATTCAATAAGAAATTAAAGTGGTAGCAATAATTACATTATCATTATTACAGTACTACTGCTAATACTAATACGATGTACTACTACTACTACTACTACTACTACTACTGCTAATACTAATACGATGTACTACTACTACTACTACTACTACTACTACTACTACTAATACCGCCACTATCACCACCACCACTACTTCTACTCCTGTTAACTTCATCAATAATAGTTCAATTCAATTCAATTCATGTTTATTTACGTGCGAACTTGACAGCACAGGGGCCAATTACGAAGTTAGCATCTGAAGACGGAAACAGATAGAGTTTCCGAAACATTGTGTTATTTAGAATAGCGGATGATAGATAAAATTCAGTAACCCAGTGATCGCCAGAACACTTTAGAATCTAAATAGTGTCATACTTTGATGGTATATTTATCCGGAATTTATGTAGTGCTTCTGAGGCTCTACGGACGATATGTTGTAAATGGATGATAGAAAGCGTAGCAGTCATCAGACGGATGGGTGCTCCCCCGAGTTGCTCCAACCTGCGAGGTTGGGAACCAAATAAACGTATACGCGTAAAGGGACAAGGAGAAAGAGTAGGAAAAGGAGAAGGAGAGAGAAAAACGAAAATGGAATAAAGAAATTCGAGTTCTCAGAAGTGAAGGTGGATGTCAAGTGTTCGTTTCTGCTGTATGAGTCTTAAGTGAGGGTTGGATGTGATGAGAGTGTATGGGGAGGCTCAGAGAAGGGGGTTGTAAATAGCAGAGTCAGGTGAAGTAGGGAAGGGAAATGCGAGAAAGTTAAGGTAGATCGTATGTCGAGTTTCTGTGGTGAAGTCCGCGGTTCTTCATAGTCTCGCTGGGGACCGTGTAGCAGGTACAGTGTGTTTCTGTATTCAGGGCAACAGGCAACACTAAAGACGCAAATAAATTTTGTCTTTGCTTTCTGATATTTCTAGGTCGTAAAGCTATACTTTATTTTTATGTAGTAGCTTTTCACCTAAGACTATAAGTGAAGATAATGTGACGTAATGTGATTACTAGATTTTTGCCATCACATCTACTAGATTAGAGAGAATTACATTCCAAGGGAAAATAAACTTCAGCCATCACTGTGAAAACCTAAATTATATAAGACATTTGTTTCTATTTTTGCCATAATTCCTGTAATTTTTCTGAATTTCTACGTTTTTAACATTGCTTGTTTCTTTTTATTTCTTTGTCGGTTGTTTCGTTTAATATTACATTTTAAATCCTCTTTTATTATTTAGCTTCCACAAAATTGTAAAATACTTAAATTCAGCAAGCAATCCTGTCCCGACACAAACATACACCAAATGTTTGTACTAATTTCTGAGAACGGCTTCTTCATTCTGATCATTGAAAGTTTCACCGCATTCTACATATACGGTTTAGGAACTGTGTTCCATCTGTTTCCATTATTATCAATAATAGAAACATTTCTGAGGATGTGGACACGTGTGCGTCGTATGGTATATCTTTGAAGGTCACGATCAACGACGTAGTTTGTTATACTAACATTAGAATGTTACTGGAGGCTATTGTCAACGTATGAAAGGATCGGTGAACGCGTTGAACGTACACGTTTTCTTTTTCCACGAAGTTTCCTGCTTAAAGTGTGACGTGCCCACAGAAATGTTCTGGACAAATAATTGCACCAATTTTATCCGTTACATCAGCGTGTCTGGAAATACGTTTATTTCTGATGTCATATAGTCGAAGCCTATCACAGTGGTCACGTGGTCTAAGGCATAAATGTCTTCATCCGCCCGAACACTTGAATCGTGGGTTCGATTCCCGCTCGAGGCATGAATGTTTATCTGCATTTATTCTGTGTCTGTGTGTAGGTAGCGGCATTGCGACGGCCTGATCCCCCATCTAAGGAGTCCTACCGACTGTCTAACACTAAGAAATTGAAGTGCAAGGAAAAGTTTCAAGGATGCCCTATGCTCCAATTGGGAGCAACACGAATAAAAATAGATAGATAGATAGAGAGATACATATGGTCTTGATCAATGGAAGGAGTCTGTTATTGTACCAGTTCACCAGGCGGGTGATAAAACTGACTCTAGTAATTATCGTGGGATATCACTGCTCTCAACTTCATATAAAATTTGAACCACTATTCTACTCTCAAAGTTAAGTCCATATATAGATGAAATTATTGAGGATTATCAGTGTGGACCTCGATGTAACAGATCAACTATTGATTGGTTTCTTTGCATTTGTAAGCTACTGGAGAAAAATTTGGAGTACAATGAGACAGTACATCAGCTATTCATAAACATCAAGAAAGTCTATGATTCACTTAGGAGGGAAGTATTGTACAATATTCTGATAGAGTGTGGGGTGCCCATGGAACTAATTAGGCTGATTAAAATGTGTTTTCAAGAATCGTATAGTAAAGTCCGAATAGGTAAAAAATTGTCGGATGATTTTCCTATCCAGAATGGTCTAAAACAAGGAGATGCTTTATCGCCACTGCTTTTCAACTTTGCTTTACGATATGCCATTAGGAAAAATCCAAGAAAACCAAGTGGGACTGAAATTATAGGGATACATCAGCTGATGATCTATGCTAATAATCTGAATCACCTGGCTGACAATATAAATACCAGAAAGAAAAACACAGAAATTATAATTGAAGCTAGGAAGGAGATTGATCCCAAAGTAAACACAGAGGAAACTAAGTACATGTTGCTGTCTCGTCACCAGAATGCGGGGCAAAATCATGACAAAAATAGCTAACAAATGTTTTGAATAATATAATTAGAATAATCAAGTCAAGAAGGATGAGATAAACAGGTCATACACGAGTAGCATGAATGGGAAAGAAGATGTACGACATTAGCGGGAAAGCCAGAAGGAAAGGAGACCACTAGGAAGACGAAGACGTAGGTGGATAGATACTATTAAAATGGATCTTGGAGAAATAGGATGAGGTGGTATGGACTGGATCGATCTGGCTCAGAGTAGGATCCAGAGGAAGGCTCTTGTGAATACGGTAATGAACCTTCGGGTGTAATAAAATGCTGGGAAGTTCTTGAGTATGTACACAAATTTCAGCTTCTGAAGAGGGTCTCAGCTCCATGAAGTTAGTTTTTTCCCCTTGGCACTACAGCCCCAGTGGGCATAGGCCTACCTCCATGAACTCCGTTCACTTCGGTTTTTCTAGATCTTACACATTCGGTAGGACTCCTTGGGCGGGTTATCAGCTCGTCGCAAGGCCTCTACCTGTACACAAACACAGAAAAACGCACACAAACATCCATGCCCTGAGTGGGATTCGAACCCACGATCCCGGCTTCCGAGCGAGCGAAGACAGTGCATGCCTTAGGCCGCTCGGCTACCGTGACCGGCATGAAGTTAGTTAGTTAGTTAGTTAGTTAGTAATTATATTGATATTAATGGGATTGAAATAAGGTAATTATACTGACCACAACCACAAAACCTTATTAGAATATATTTACATAGTTTAAAATTATAATTCAATAAACAGTTCCTTAGGAATTCAGTATTTTGTTCTCTAATTCATCATTAGCTGCTTAATGTATCGTCTCGCTTCTGTAATCGTGCTCGAGATGCAAATAGTGGCAACATCGCAGTCTTGTTGTGTAAACGAAGTAATTACGTAGGAGCCTGCCCCAGTCGTCTTGATTTGTAAATTGTATTCTCGCGTTCCTCTAATGTCATTAAGTACCTCGACATTTATTTAATGGCAAAACCGACGATGCTCAATGTCTGATGTACCGTACAAGTAGGTACGCTTGATATGAATAAACATATTAAAGAGATCTATTAATGAAATCAGGAGTATGCATACGGGAAAGATAGAATCCCAGCAATAGATGTCTGAAATGGCTCCTCAGGTTAGATCTTTTTCTTTCCTTTGGAGCTACAGCCCTAGTTTGGGCTTTGGCCTACCTTCATGAAGCTCTCCGTTTCACTTTAATTTAGTGGATCTTAGACTTTCGGTAGGACTCCTTGGGCGGGTGATCAGCTCGTCGTAAGACCTCTACTTGTACACAAACAGAGAAAGACGCGCACACACAAACACCAAACATCCATGCCCTGAGTGGGATTCGAACCCACGATCCCGGCTTCCGAGCGAGCGAAGACAGTGCATGCCTTAGGCCGCTCGGCTACCGTGACCGGCATGAAGTTAGTTAGTAATTATATTGATATTAATGGGATTGAAATAAGGTAATTATACTGACCACAACCACAAAAACCTTATTAGAATATATTTACATAGTTTAAAATTATAATTCAATAAACAGTTCCTTAGGAATTCAGTATTTTGTTCTCTAATTCATCATTAGCTGCTTAATGTATCGTCTCGCTTCTGTAATCGTGCTCGAGATGCAAATAGTGGCAACATCGCAGTCTTGTTGTGTAAACGAAGTAATTACGTAGGAGCCTGCCCCAGTCGTCTTGATTTGTAAATTGTATTCTCGCGTTCCTCTAATGTCATTAAGTACCTCGACATTTATTTAATGGCAAAACCGACGATGCTCAATGTCTGATGTACCGTACAAGTAGGTACGCTTGATATGAATAAACATATTAAAGAGATTATTAATGAAATCAGGAGTATGCATACGGGAAAGATAGAATCCCAGCAATAGATGTCTGAAATGGCTCCTCAGGTTAGATCTTTTTCTTTCCTTTGTAGCTACAGCCCCAGTTTGGGCTTTGGCCTACCTTCATGAAGCTCTCCGTTTCACTTTGATTTAGTGGATCTTAGACTTTCGGTAGGACTCCTTGGGCGGGTGATCAGCTCGTAGCAAGACCTCTACCTGTACACAAACAGAGAAAGACGCCCACACTCAAACACCAAACATCCATGCCCTGAGTGGGATTCGAACCCACGATCCTAGCTTCACTTTACTTTACTTTACTTTACTGTACTAATTTACTTTAAATATATGGGTGATCTGCAGCAAAAGGCAAAAATGTTAAATATAAGAGACAGGTTTTTATTTACATTATCATTTAACGAGCGAAGTTTATTCGTAATAATACATTATATCCTGTGTTAAGAGAGCACTGTCTTATGTGATGTGGTGGCGTATAGTCTGGTGGAAGTTTATAGGTGTTTCAGTGGGATATACTGCCTCCATCTTCAGGGTCGAAAGTTTAGCCAAGGAAACAACCAGAAAGTAGCCAGAAACATGGTTGGTATGTTCCTTCGCCACGTCTGTATATTTCTACCACAATGAACACCGTCATATCCCAGAATATAGTACCCATATTGAGAACCTGAAGTCCAACATTTATTTTTTATTTGTGGTGTGTTAACAACATTGCATCTCACACTCTGTGGGCCCAATTGTAACATATTTTTTTAAAGGCATTTGAAAAATTCGTCTAATTTCACGTAAGTTTCAGGAGTCTTGGTGGAGGGACTGAGAGAGAGTTTTAAAGGTGAGACCTTCTGAATAGCAGTACTGCTCATGCAGTAGCGTAGTTGGTTGAGGCACTGTGCTACAAGCCGGAAGGTCGCGATTTCGAGTCTAGATGAGGTCATTGCATTCATAATTTTACCTAATCCTTCCAGCCGCACTATGGCCCTTAAGTCGACTCAATCTCTAACACAAATTAGTACCAGGAATCTTCCTGGGGGTAAAGACCGGCCTGTCGGCCTGGGCGTCAGTCTGACAACCTCACCGCCATCTGTGAGCAGGTTATCTAGAAAATGTGGGATCCTTGACGTCTCACAAGCCTATGGGCCTCCACGGCCTGTTACAGGACCTCTTTACTGGAGAGGTATGCTTTCTATTTCTGCCATCGAAATCTTTTGCGGTATTGGTGACACTGGTATAACGTTAGCAGCTTTCATCCGTATGCTGTGCACAGTTCGGGTTCTATGTACGAGCAGTTTCACATTTGGTTTCTGGGGGAGCGAGTATGTGTTTGAAGGGGTGAAAGTTTTGTGGATAAGGAGTTTCCATAATCTGCAGTAACTCAATTCCATGTAAATTTTGGTCTATGCATTGCTTCATCTTGAAACAAGTTGGTATTACTTGTTTGAGCCAGAGCTGCATTGCAAACATAATCATTTCCAGAAACCTAAATGTGGGTTAAATAAAAAGGCCTCTGGAATTCTAATGCAGTTGTATGCATCCGAACGAACAAGTTGCTGTAGAGGTATGTACTATATTCGGAAGGTGCTGAGACAGAATATCAGCCGCGACACTTGCTGTCCTGAGAGAGGTTTATCGTGGTTTTCCTCAGCCTCTCCAAGCAAATGTCTCGATACCACGTACATTAGGCCACGACTGCTTCCTTCTACACGCTGTCACGAATTTATGACTCCGTGACTAATAATAACGGTGGTTTGGATTGGATGATTGGAATTACCATCTTTTACAATCTCTCGCATTCACAGTCAATTACAATAACTCGCAATCAATCTTCAGCCGAACCCTTCTTCCTTGATTGCCGAGGACTCGCCCCAGTTACATTCTCTTTCTACGGGTGGCTACTTAGATAGTCTCGAGGCGGATATATTAGAACCACATAGGAAACACCTCTTTCACGATTGTTTTATTTAGAGCGCGTTGCATAGCAACGGAAGTTATTCAGTTGTTGCCTGAGTATTCGTTGCCGCTGGAATGTGTTTACCGAGTCGTTCCTTAGCAACGGGTCTACATGTCACAATATTTCTCAATTTCACAATTCATTATTGTACCTCCCTACGCTATGTAAACTCACGAGTCAGAGTCAGACGGTTTATCGCCAGTCTTGGTGCAAAGCCCCTTAAGGCTCACGAGAAGAGATTTTATTTCGCAGCTGAACCCTTGCTGTAACATCTTCTCTGACGAGAGGGTGGGTTTGTCTCTTATAAACAGGCTTCGCTTTCGTCGAGTGTATGTATCGCTCTTATAGCATAGGTCTACATGATTGTGGGGAATGCTTTTTCTCTTCGGGAAGCGGTCAGTCCGATAAACGTGACAATTTGGAATGAAGAACGTCTCATGGTGTTCGAGGTGTGTCTCTGAGAGCAGAGCCACTTTTATACGTATTTCTTTATTGCTAGTGGGGTGGGACTAAGTCCCTTGTACTGCGGCGACTTTTGGCCTATTGTACCAGCCCCAGATGATAGGTGAGGATGATTATGGAGCAATTGGTGGACTGAAGATTGGCAGGGGAAACCGAAGTACTCGGAGAAAACCTGCCCCAGCGCCACTTTGTCCATCACAAATCCCACTTGACCGGACCCGGGATCGAACCCGGGCCGCCGCGGTGGGAACCCAGCGACTAAACGCTTGAGCCACTTTTATATGCATGTCTTGCAGCTGTTGACCGAGCCCATAGCGCCGACTTCAGTGCCATTTGCATTTCATGCTATGATAAATAATCTCCATACTGAAAGTGTCGTTAAACAGCTCACAAAAAATAACAGACTTACAGTGATTTGATTGCAATTCATGTTTTCATCTATAAAAGTGTTGTAGGGGGCTTTAAATAACTTTTGCAGAACCATATCCTTCTTGATAGCGTAGAAAATATGGCACTTTTATGCTGAACTCTTCAAAAGGTAACATGGATCTTGTAGGTAAGGTTGAAAGCCTCTGCAGTCAGTTTAATCACAATTTCTCATCATATTAGACATTATACGTCGTAAGTTTCATTGGTCATCATAAAATATTCACTGTATATGTCGTGTCACTTTTATGAGACTCCACATCTTCCCCCTTCCCTATGACGTGGTTCGCTTTGCTGGTTGCATATCGTGTGTACGTAATGTGTCACGTATTACTTTTTATGGTGCATTTATTAAAGAAATTGCTTTCGCAGTGAATTTCAAGTTCAACAAATTTAAAAACGGTGCTAGGAATAACATTTTATGATCTTGTAGCAAAGTAACAAATTTATGGTCACATGGGGTGCCTGTAGATAAGTATTTTAATGCGTATTGGTGAGATTCCTTATTAAAATTCACGAGGGAATGTTAACATTCACTTCTCTGAGTTCGATTTCTATATATATATATATATTCTACCATTTATCCAATATTACATATTGTAACCCATGAAAGACACCCTGAAATGACGATACCGCTGCAAAAGTTATGAAATTCTGACGTTATAAAAAGTTAATTTAATAGAGAGGGCATGAGAGACGTAATCTAAGTGTATTTTTATTTTTATGGAAAGGTAGACATTTTAATACAGACGACATTTTAACACCGGCTAGAATGCTAACATTTATTACCGATCAACTTATGGTCCTGCCATAATTGAATAATATTAGTTTTGTACTTGGTTTCCACGGAAATGAAAAGCCGATATACACTTTTCTGTGTAAGACTGTCTGTTTATCTTTCCTTTCATTCATAAACTTTATATTCATTATTTTGGCTTGATTTATGTTTACATATATTACTCCTTCGACAAACTCCTAATTTAAAATATTTGCCTTTTTAAATTTGTGGTGGCTATAGACAGGGTTTTGGACTGGATTATTGATTTTATTGACGTCTTATATACACATCTAGGAACTACAGGCAACACAGCGCCATTGCTGATCAACACACTTCACAGTTCACCGTTAGAGACGCACTAGCGTTCTCACTCTTCACAAGTCTTATCCAGGCAACGGATTTATGAGTCCCACTGTCACTTTAGATCACATAGGGAGCCATTTTTTGCAGCCTAATTCCTTTCTTGCCAGTATTCTGCAGCTGGAAATTCCGAAGGCTCGACTTAATTCAATTAGAAGTTCATATCCCAGCAGACTGGGCTCCCAAAACTCGTCTCTTCACACTATGGTGCTCAATTGAATTTTTCTTTAAAATTACTTTGCACGAATTCCACGGAAAACACCGTCTTCTATTGACTCGTATTGTTTACGCGTGTTAACCGCACCATTAAACAGTATTTGTCGCAGCGCGGATAGCATAGAAAACAGTCTCTCTCCTGTTTAGGCGTGCTTACCGCGGGCACGTGTTTACCGAGTAGTTGCCTAGCAATGGGTAAATACGTCACAGTATAAACACAAACGTAATGAAAGACATTACGTGACAGGTAATTCCCATATGTATCCTTCATAACGTGGTATCTAAGTGCTCCTATCTCTTCCCATTACCACCAACGAACACTAAAACAGTATTAAGTACAGCTTGTTTGCTGAGGTTTCTGTGGTTACTATGGTTACCGAATTTCGAAGCTGCTACTATCTCTTCCACTCTTCAAGTTCGGGCATCGTCCATGGTGGTATTACCAATTTTAGTAATTAGAAACATGAGCGGGCTGATCCCCCTTCCAAGGAATCCTGCCAGCTGCCTGTAACATTCATAATTTCAAAATTAATTCTGAGTGGGAACAAACCAGAGAGCCTAATTCTTCAATTCAGAAGAAAAAGAAGCTTCAGTTTTGGAAATGCCTCCAAAGGTATAGTCCTCTTATGAGATTTAAGAACGATTCATCCAGCTGTTGTCGAGCCGACACATAGGCGCCGGCAAAAGGGACCGCTCAGAAAACGACGTATTCAACAATTCTTCTATTATCATATGTATCCTTACCGCGGGAACTTATTTACAGAGCCGTTGCTTAGCAATGATAGGGGTACTAATAGACACAGAATGATGGAAGGGATTTGAGAAGTACGTCAATGAGAAGGGTTCATATGCCATGATGTACATAAGCAACTTTCATAAAGACCGGTTCAGGCATTCTAAAGTTGATGGGGCAGCAAAGTGGTCTCATAAGCATATTTTATTTTTTTTCCAAAATGAGGAGAGTAGGCTACAAAGCTACATCCAGAACCGTAGATTAGCGTCAAACGCGAGACATGAATCATGCGATGGAAAGCAGCAATTCCTTTTCCTTTACCTGCATGGAACAGAGCCACAAATACTATTAGCACATACACGGAAAAAAGTACGATAGACAATATCGCCCATGTGGACGCATAACGAATGGAAATAACACCTCCCGCTTGTGTCATGAACTGAAGCCGGCATCAGTTTTGGCCCGGCGCTGTTCCTTTCTTTGACATGACTTATTCAGGTATTTAGTTTTATGACCGGGGGGGGGGTAAAGAAACTGCCTAAAAAGCGACTGTATATGATCCATGTACCATGATGGAAGTTCATAAAGGTCATACTCTGTCAGTTATAGAAGTAGAAATTACCTAACCAACATTATTCAAGAGTTGTAAATACCCAAAATGTTGAAATTAAATATTATCTCGTATTTTCTAAGCAGTTCATTATAGAAAAATTGTTAATATATTAGTTATTATTCTCATACGAAAAGTTCTGTAAAATACTGGGATTATTTGACGAAAGAGCAAAGTATTTTATTTGTTTCCATAATTTTCTATTTTCCCGAATAAATATTAAACGTAAAGTTTTCAGTATGGTTAATTAAGAGCTACCCATGAAGAAGTATGGAGATGGAGGTATAGTTCCATGTATTCTTAACCTCGACACTAGATGGATGTGTGTTCAGCTCCACGCCCGGCCATTTTACCCCGGGGGAAGAGCCCACGGTACCCATTGGATATGAGGCTGGATGGGCCTCAGTGGCGTTCTGGATACTGAGGAGTAAAGAAAAATCTTGCCTCTATCACAACTCAAAACTCTGACCCTTCGGTCGTCCAACCCGTAGCCACTCACTTTACTTTAATTTTTTTCTTATTCTCGTAGTGGGAGGTGGAATCCATCTGGGTCCCCTCGGCACGTCGGCCACTAATTGGCTTATTGTACCTAGCCCGGGTGATTATGGAGAATTTGGTGGAATAAAGATTGGCTGGGGAAACCGAAGTACTCGGAGAAAACCTGCCCCAGCGCCACTTTATCCACCACAAATCCCACTTGACCAGACCCGGGCTCTCATGTAGAAAAAAACATATGAACACACAGACATATACAACATTCATCCGATAAGGCAAAACAGAAAGATTAAAGCTATCATTTTAACAGGCAGTGGAGGCCCATAGGGTTTTGAGACGTCGAGGATCCCACATTTTTCTAGGCTCACAGATGACGGTGAGGTTTTTAGTCTTACGCGCCGGGCACCCTTCACCCCCGGCTATGTTCCTGGTCCTCATTTTTGTTAGAGGCTGAGTCTCCCTCAGGGCCATAGAGCGGCTGGAAGGGTGTGGTCAATTGAGAAATTCAATGAGCTAATTGGGAATCGAACCTGCTACCTTCCGGATTGTAGCATAATGCCTCAATCAGCTACACTTTCACGTGCCTCTATTTCACCCCTTATACACGTAGTTTGTATGTTGTTTTTATATTCCGTTCGAGCCACTACGATGTTTGTCACTTGGAACAAAAAATAATATTTCATATAACATTTCTAGACATCTTGCTTGTCTGCCTTAGTAGCTGCAATGATAAGAAACGGGTATTGGTTTCAGGAGTGTTTATGGAAGAGACATACAGAGAGGCGTGATGTCTGGCTTGCTTCACTTTCCTTTGATAACGTGAAAAGTAGACTAAAGTGAAAAAAAAGAAAGAAAATACTTTTTGATGGATGTTGCCATATCTGATGATAAGAATTCTGTACAGAAGGAAATACAGCAAACTGAAATACAATAACTTCAGCAAATAAATAAAACTCATGCGAGATATGAAACCGTGTATTACGTCCGTTGTCATGGGAACTACAAGGGCCATTTCGAAACATATGGATTTGATAACAACGCGATACTTCTTGCTGTGTTTTTTGTGTTACGATGCTTTATGTTCTTTATGGACGTCTCTACAGCAACACTTAAAACGTAATATCCACAATTTCGAACTTTAATAACAACAGTAGTGGGAATAATAATTCAGTTCCACTCATTGCTAAAGTCCTTCAGAACGGCAAGAGGCCAATTACTGGAAAACGCTGAAAATGAGGCGGGGTATGTTAATGTTAAATATGAAATTCTATGCCAGAATACCTGCTATCCTGACCGAAAACTTTCATGGTTTTATTCAGTCCTTTAAGACATGCTAGGATAGTACATCAAATTATAACATGATTGTTTTATTTTATATCCTTACCAAGTCATAGTTCAATATTCATTCTATCATTCAACGATAAGTAAACTTATAAATTGGTAATATTATTAATTAACGAACCGATAAAAACGAAAATAAAATAATAATTACTTTTAGCTCTGTCTTACATATTTATGTGCTGAACAAAGAGCCACAAGACCAATTATAGAAACAGGATAGTGCAGAAATTGTAACTAACTAACTCCATGTACGAGTAGCTTACCCTTCTTGAGAAGCCGCCAGTGGCTTAACCACCCAAGATTGTCCCAGCATTTTATGGAACTCGAAGTTTCAGTACCGTCCTCACAAGAGGTCTCCAGTGGTCCCCATCCTGGGCCGGATGAATTCAATCCATAGCACCCCATCCTATCTCTCTTAAGCTCCATTTTAACATATCTCTCCACCTATATCTAGGTGTTCCTAGCAGTCTCTTTCCTTCTGGCTTTCATACAATAATCCTACATGTATCCTTTTTTCCCCGATACGTGTTATATGCCCTGCCCTTCTCACCGTCCTCAACTTGATCGTTCTAATTATACGTGTATTTGGTGCCAGTCACGGTAGCCGAGCGGTCTAAGGCATGTGCTGTCTTCGCTCGCTTGGAAACCGGGAACGTGGGTTCAAATCCCACTCAGGGCATGGATGTTTAGTTTGTGTGTGTGCGTTTTTCTGTTTTTGTGTACAGGTAGAGGCCTTGCGACGAGCTGATCACCCGCCCAAGGAGTCCTACCGAATGTGTAAGCTCTAGAAAAACCGAAGTGAACGGAGAAGTTTATGGAGGTAGGCCTAGTCCTACTGGGGCTGTAGTGCCAAGGAAAAAGTAGTTATACTTGGTGAAGAGTACAAGTTACGAAGCCCCTCATTATGCACATTTCTCTAACCTCCCGTCACTTCTTCTCTCTTCGGTATAAATATTTTTCTCAGTATCCTGTTCTTAAACACCCTCAGTCTATGTTCCTCCCTTAATGTCAGAGACCAATTTTCATACCAATATATAGCCATGTAGAAATAATAACTTATTATTATTATTATTATTATTATTATTATTATTATATTCTTTTCATTTGGGTCAGTTGCCTGAAAATCTTTTATTTAGGTTTACTTAAGAGTTAAAAAGACTTTGGAAGGGTCGAAAATAGCTGATTTGTGCGTTTGCGGTTTGGATTATCTCTTCCTTCTTTGTCAATTGAAAGAAACACGCATGTGCACAACGGGTGTGGGCTTGCCATCCACGCACTCTGGTGTGCATATAAAAGCGACGGTTTCCTCATTCCTTTACCTCAGTCACTTCAGGGATGATGCCGCCAGTGTGTTGGAAGTGACCATTTGGAGAAACAGCGGGCCTCAGGTATCTGCTCCTGGCCCCGTCAGCACGTCTGTCGCACTGAGCACCCTGTGAATCTCCACTTTTCCACCGACATGAGATGAAGCTCCACATCAACGGATATTTTTCGAAAACCAGACCTCATTCTGGCAACTGGTTCGTGGGGTCTCAGATTCGATCTAAAATGTCATGCATTTATCTATAATTCTGGATGAAGAAATTTACCTTGATTGAATGGTGCGCAGAATAGATGGACATATACAACAATACTGTGAAGTATAGGCCAATTGCTAGGCAACGGTTTGATAAAGACATTCCCGCGGAGACAAATTGTTGCTAAACAGCCCGTTGCTATGTAATGCGTACAAAATAAGCGACAAAAGTAGACACCCACTGCTAGGCAATGGACGTGTTTTCTTTGGAGTCCTCCTCGAAGGTAAAGTTGGGAAGATAGCAAGAAAACCATGGGTTACACAGGAGATGATGAGTAAAATGGAGGAGCGAAGAAAATGGAAGAATGTCAACAATGAAGAAGGCAGGAGGAAATNCACTAGTACCAAGGGACTCGGACCCGAGAAAGACTGTGCTGGCAAGTGCCAGCAGCATTACAAAAGACAGACCCTTCCTCTCGTCAGAGAGGGCGCCCCACAAAAAACAAGGCCGTAACTGTCAAACAGTAACAAATATATGGTCATGAGCACCAGATGGGGCTCGATACCAGGACTTACTGACTCACTGCAATACAACGCAGCGTAGTCTGTTGAAAGCCAAGGAACATTTCGGAGGAACAGGTGGCCTAAATCGTCAGGGCTTGCGGGCTCCCTGCATCTCGCTGCCTCCTACTGAGCTTACACTTAAATTCTGTAAATGGAAGTAATATTGTGGCTTGCCAGGAATCCGGAATTGTTGATTTCCTAGGCACCGGCTGCAATAGGAAGGTACGCTTCCACGGAAACACAATACCAGCAGACTGCTGCCTAGGAATGCCTTAAGCAACAAACGCGTTTCCCCGGAGATGAAAGGACAACAAAACGTTCGTTGCGTAACAACGGTCGAGACCAAGGGCTCCTACAGGGTGCGCTCTATTCAGTCCGAAAGCAGGTTGTATAAGAGTCCAACTGCGACAAGAGGCGAATCTGACTCTGATAGAGGTGAAAGAGCCCCCCCCCCCAGGGGTCGAATACCTCCACCGTGACCCTGCGAGTCATAGGAGGCGTCGAAAACGGAAGTCTCAAATCTGAGACAGTAAAATATGGTCGCGAGTCCCAAGGGACTCGGACCCGAGAAAGAATGCATTGACAAGAGTCAGCCCTCGCGTCAGGGAAGGCACCCCACAAAATCAAGACAGTAACTGTCAAACATTAGTACGTAAATATCTGGTCATGAGGTCCAGATGGGGCTTGACACCATGACTGACTGACTGACTGACTGACCGACCGTCAGTCGCAATGTGGCTTTGAAGAGACGAGGGCAGTTTATATCTGACCTTAGAAGAGTAGTCAGTCTTCAGGTAGCTCCGAGGGAAAGGAAGACTTCACCGAGATTAGCGGTGCAAGAAGTCTGGACACATGAGCATATTTCTGTTCTTCTCAGACTTTTGCTTATTTTGCAATGGGACTTTCTCTTCGAGGAGAGGAGGAGATCTGTTTGTTACTGGTCACTTCACCTCTACTCCACTCACCCACTCACCTCAGGGTAGAGCTTGTTTACTGCTATCTTATATCATACATCTGAAACATAATATTGAGCGGATGGAAAGGGAATACGAAACTGTAAGAATGGAGTGCTGTCAGGAGTCGATCGAGAGCTTGTGGAAAGAAAAAGAAAGGGGAAGAAAAGGAGGCAGAGAAAATCATAACCCGGATCTGAGTCACACTCGAGCTCGGTCCCACGGGTCCGATGGCAAAGCGTGGGGACCACTGCATGTGCCGGCGGCGAGACCCGTGCCACTCTTCATGCTGCAGCTACCTGTATGACTGCATTGAAATAATCATTGCTTCTCTTCTGTCCAGCGGTGCGTATTGATTAAACGTCAGAGCAGTCTAGGAACCTCGTGTATTATTACATCAGGAAACTCTCGCGTATGCTACCTACAACCCCTGTCTAATGCTTCCACCGCTACACAGCAGTGGCGTGATATTTAAATTTGATTTTCTTGCATGCTGATTGTTCAGTAGCCCTCTTTGATTGTAGGCAGGACTTCAGAAAGCTGATCAAAGCCGCAGATATCCCGTCTTTTATTCGGGAAGTACACGGTTTCAGACAAAGCTGGGATAGAGACTACTAATCGAGATTTGCCAGGGTTCTTCTCTGTCCCTCAACGCTAATCTACTGCCGTCAAACAGGCCTCAACCGTGGACTTGATCTCCAAGTTTTAACTTAAAGGTTTATTAATTACTCCGTGCGTAAAGCACGTACTTGTTGGACCTACTTTCTCCCCCGCGCACGATATAAATGTCTCTGACAAAGTGCCAAGTAATATAGTAATTTCAATTTGAATAATCTGAAACACTCATAGTGCGTTCTTCCGTGCTATGGCAATATTCTGTAGTATAGTACGTGGGTGCCAACATTTCGGGGAAATTCATTGCTTCCATCCACAAGATATAGGGTAATATGTAAGCATTTCGTTCATCCTAAAAGTAGGTAAACACCTACCAGGGTGCAAACACTGTGTCGTGAGTCTTTGCTCCCTTGAAAACCTCGAAAATTTTAAATTCTTATACAGATAAATAAAAGAATGTACTACTGAGATGAACCTCTGTAAGTATAATGTTAACACGATGCATGTCTCTAGCGAACAAGTGCAAAGTATCCTGTCCCTTTTTGTGAGTACTGACACTGTATTGGTGTCAGTATAGTACAAAACGTAGCAGTCTATGTTAAGGACGCAATTTGCAATTGGCTGTTCTTATCAATTATTCGTGGGAGATGACGTTAAACGTCCGCCTCGATGTCTCATTCAAAATATGTAGGACTGGAAAAGAATACAGGAAATACCAAATGAAGCTAATAGTACTGAAATTTATGTAACACGGTACGAGGCTTCCCTTTGGGTTCTGAGCTGCCATTTATTTATGGTGTGTTTATGGAGACTATCAGTAGCTCAGATACATAGTGTAGTATAGTAGGACGATCAGTGAATGAAGAACTGGAAACGATGTGCAAAGGAAAGGACCGTGGCCTAATCTGAAGTACTACCACGTATTTCGATATTTCCCAAGAGACACTGAAGAAAGTACAAAAATCCTCAGCCAAGATAATCACTGTTCCGGCCAAGTCATAGCTTCTTTAATTTAAGGTACGTATATTTCTATAGCAACACTGGTGCCTCTGCCGACAGAATTGCGAGCAAGAACGAGTTTAAGGACTCACTGGATGTCCTTACATTCTTTCTTCTGGAGGTCGCGGCATGGCTCAAGCGGTTAGTCGCTGGCTTCCCATCGCGGCGGCCCGGGTTCGATCCCGGGTCTGGTCAAGTGGGATTTGTGGTGAACAAAGTGGCGCTGGGGCAGGTTTTATCCGAGCACTTCGGTTTCCCCTCTTCATTCCACCAACTTTTCCACAATCACCCTCACTCATCATCTGGGGCTGGTACAATAGGCCAGAAGTGGCCGCAGCCCCACCCCACTAGCAGCAATAATAATACTGTAGCATGTTTTTGCTACTGAAGACGCCGTTCGGATTGCTAATTGGTTTATTTAACAACCTACATGTCTTGGCTACAATTAATTATAACACTGTTACGGGTTTCCACACTTTACAAACGCTACACACAAATCTATTCACACTGTCATCAGTAGTCTACACGTATTCACAGTACGGGAGCTATACAAGTGTCTCTGTGTCATACACTCCCAATTACTTCTCTTGTGAGCCAAGCATCTGCTTCTCAGGCTATCACTTCTACTCACACGTTCCGGTATTCTTCTTCCCGCTACAACTGCTAGATTCCAACCCAACTGCCTCCGACGACGGCTACATTTCGACTCGATTCGACTCAACTCAACTCAACTCAACTCAACTGTATTCGGCGGATGCTACACTTTAACTGCGTCACTCCTGATCAGACACTACTCACTACTGACTGACTCCCTGGCTAACTCGTAATTAACTCTGAATAGTGTTCGCTGCTCTTTATTTAGCCTCGGCACGGACAAGACAGAAAACAGTTACGTGGTAGGTACCGCTGTTGTCCGACGCCGTGTTTTCCGATAGCCTATCAACGCTGTCGGGAGTTGTTTCCTGCTGCATAGCAACCGCGGCATCCCTTGGTCACGTCACTACGGGAAGGGGCGGGGTGTTGACTGGTCTATTACCGTAGCAACGGCAACGCTCCGAAATTGTTACGTCATCGCTGGCGGGGTAGGGGAAGGAGTGTTGACTTTCCTGTTACCGTAGTAGCGACAGCGCTCCGATGCCGCCACGTCACCGTTGGGGAGGGAGGGGGTGTCCTCCATAGCGCAACACGTCACAGTACATACAAATAATCATTACAGCTCATGAAGGCACAAGTGTGTGGCTCAGGATACTGGCACAAGCGGGGATGCAGCATTGAGTGGAGACGCGGTGAAAAATTAATGAGAATTAGAAAATATAGTTGAAGGAAGAGGGAAAGAAGAGAAGAGGAAGAATATAAAAACGAAAGGAAGATAGTGGAAGGAGAGGAAGAAGTCAAAGAAGGAGCAGTGCATAAATGGGAAGGAAAATGACATGATACATGACAGAGGGAGGAAAGATAGAGAATAAGGAATGCGAGAAGAGGAAATAGACAAGGAGATGGGGAGGGAGGGGTGAGACGGAACTAAGAACAGAGAAGGATGAAGGAGAAAGTAGAAAGAGTTAGTGTTGTTATATACAGTCTATAATTTTATTATTTGGAATGTCATTACTCAACCAGGCCGGTTTCATCAGAGTCAGAGTCAGAGTCACTTTATGACTGGCGGTTTGCCACCAATCAGTTCGTCTTGGCGCCAAGCTCCTTGAGACCCATGACCAGTATTTTTTCAACTGAACATTTGCGGTTGTAGCCCTTATATAACATCCTCTCTGACGAGAGTATGTGTATTTTGTTTACAATTGCTGCTAGGTCTCGCCAGCGCAGTCATGTTCGGATCCGAGTCCGCGGGAATCATGACCATGTTCTACTCTCTCAGATTCGTGACTCCCACGGCCAGGTCCCCGTATTTGTAAGCACGAGGAACAGGGTGGCCCAGTTTCATCCCCAGACACTGAGCTCCATTTTCATCGCTTCCTACTCGTAGGGCTATGGTGGAGATTTTCGAACCAACCTCCACACTGGATAACTCCCAACTTCGGTCTGGGAGACTGAAGTCTATTTATATATGTTCCACACATCAAAATTTAAGCACTCATTCGATACTTTGAGTTGTCATCACGCCGCTGAACACAGGACAGCGGTCTCCCATTAACGTCTGGAAAATGGTTTATAGGGCTGCGGGTAGGGGGAAATAGTGAGCTTCGTGAACATCAAGGGGTGGGAAGGTAGGCTAATTATAGAGCAACGTTATTAAGTACGTTTGCGAATGTCTATTTTGGCTGATGTAGCTCGTACTACATATTCAAATCCCTAAAAAAATGAGGGCTTTCAGAAATTAATAGAGATCACTGTCATGGTTTAGTAAAATGGAAATAAATGATAACAAAATTATCATGAAAGGTGGGGCCCAAAGATTGACACTAATAGGCTACATCTGCATTGAATTAGAGACAAGAAAATAAAAGATTTCAGGTGTTACCATGGCAACGTATTTCCTATACCGTATTATTATGTAACACTCAAGACCCTGTGCCTGTTTTTAATGAAGTAATTTAATGAAATCCTAGTTTAACGCCCGTTGAAAATTCAACGCAAAATGTCATTATTTGTACATTCGTAATTTTAACTCCCTCAGTTCCTCCCGTATTCTTTTCTAGTCCTGTACATTATCGAATGACATGTCTAGGCCTAGGTCTAACTCCACGTCCCACGAATAACACCCATAAATGCTTAATTATAAACTATTGCTTTTATGTAATATACTACACTTCACATCATCGTATCAAAATTGTGTTACTACACGTATTCACAGAATAGACACGATACACTGAAATGAAACATCGATCGCTCCTTCGTGACCTGTTACAGAACTTAAACTAATGCAACTTTTAACGCTCTAAAGTTCGTCTCTATGTTATCTCGAAAATTTGTAATAACACTAATAAACTTCAAGCTTACAAAATTATATTTTTATATCCTGAAGAATTGAAAACTGTCTGGTGAAGTATGCGAAGTGTTGAACCGAGGTACCACGATACGACGGCAGAGCTTCACATTTGTCTGCACCAATAGAAAGCGAGTACGATACAACCTCATAAAAGAGAACTCAGGCACCAGATATTTTAGGGGTTTAAGCATATGAATTATACATTTATTTAATAAGCTATACACCCTGATGGGACGCGGTAGCATAGTTGGTTGAGATACGGTGCAACAAGCCGGAAGTCGCTGTTTAGATTTCCTGTGAGTTCACTGGAATTTTCGATTGATGTAATTCTTTCAGCCGCACTACGGCCCTGGGGTCGGCTCAGCCTCTGATAGAAATGAGTACCAGGAACCTTCCTCGGAGTAAAGGGCGTCCGGTACATAAGGCTGAGAGCCTCACCGCCATCTGTGAATCAGTTGTCTAGAAAATGTGGGAGCCTCGACTTCCCGCAATCCTTTGCGCCTCCACGGCCTATTATATAGGTATAGCTTCATTTTTATTATACCCCTGATGATGGTTTTGTAAAAGCGAAACATATCTACAAACCAGTTTAAATAGCGAAATAAACTAGACAGGCTGGTATTTTGCTCGGCTTATTCAAACCTGATGATAGAAGCGATATGTCCTCCGAAACCTAGGTTGACTTTCAAGGGACTATATGCCGTTATATCCCACGTGATAAAACTCATCATAACCACCGCTGTCAGAACCTCAAATCCTATAAAATACGCTGGGATGGTAACCTGCATTTCATTTTGCAAAACAGTATATCGAGAATTGAATCCTATCAAAACACAAGTACTGTAGCGTGTAGACTAGTTGTTGGATGACGGTCACGAATAGAAGTACATTGTCTGAGAGTCGGAGTCAGAGCTACTTTACGACTGGAAGTTTACCGCCAATCAGTTCGTCTTGGTGACAAGCCCCTTGAGACAAACTACCTGTAATTTTATTTTCCAACTGAACACTTATGTAACATACTCCATGACGAGAGGAGAAATCTGTCGTTTACAATTGCTGCTGGTCCTCGCCAGCGCAGTCATTCTCAGGTCCGAGTCTCGCGGGACTTACTACTACTACAGATCACTGTGTTAGATTCGGGACTCCCCCAGCCTGGAGGGCGAGGTCCCATTATTTATATCGTCCAGGAACAGGGTGGCCCGGTTATAATCCCAAGCACTGGGTTTCCTTTTCGTCGCGTCCTCTGGCTCACAGAGATATGATGGAGGTTTTCGACCCCCCTCCACACTGCGATTTCTCTGTCGACGCCTATTTCTGGGGCAGCGGTTTCTTAATAAAAGGAGTTATGCAACCCGTATTTGGGCAAAAGCTCGACAAACACGTTCCCACGGTGATGAATATGCAAACTACAATAGAAATATGTTTTCTATGTGGTCCGTGCCGAGATGATATAACCGGGGCAGTCGGTATAATGAGTTCAGTTGAGTTCTGCAAGGGCGTTTAAGAAGAGGTGGCCCTATAATGAAGTTTACAGTTTAGTTATGGAGTATTAGCCAGAGGCCAAAGACGTGAGCACAGAAGTTGAAGGATCTCCACTCTTAAAGCCATTACCAGGAAACGACTGGTGGACAGTGTAACAGACTGATGACATTAGTCTGTGTAACAGTGAACTGTAAAATGTAATCACGAGTCGTGTGTTAAAGTGGTCAATAAATCCACTCTCCAATTCAAACTCCTTCTATAGTCGCACACATACATATGACAGTATTATCGCTTCTGAAAAGCATAATGACTTCATCTTCCCTGAAGTTGGAGACAGCAGGTTCCCCTGATGTGTTGGAATCTATCTACCAGACTACACGGTGTCATAATCCAGTGTTTCACAATATGGATCATCACCTCTGCGAAAGTCTCAAATCACTACGTACTGCCCTTTCTCTCGACGCCGATAATGATGTAACAGGGTATCATTGTCTCCCGCGTCTCGGGTATTTCGCAAGGCGACGGCTCCGTCAGCGGTAAGCAGTAGCGACTGAGACTGTGTATCTCTCTCGTCACAATGATTTACAGGGTGGATTTTCCTTACGCCCGTAGTGGCCGCCAGGGACTGCCGGTTCAGGCATTACTCGCTCCCGCCTCAAGACTCTGAAAGAATTGTCTGCTGTCCTCCCTCTCTTGCAACTGAAGCCAGTAGCACAGGAATAAGGCGAGGCAAGTGGTGGGAAAACTTGTTGACCTTGACACTCTATTGTTCACGTAAGGACACACCGATCTTCATGTATCGATAAAACAGTCATCCGAAACTACCTACTTAATTTTTTCCTTGGCTTATTCTTCGATCCTGAAGATGGAGGCGATATTTTCCTCCGAAACGTTGGCTGATTTTCAACGTACTATATTTCAGGAAGACAGAACTCCTCATTAAGCCAATGTTTACAACTTGGAGAGCACGCGCGGTCGGGTCTTGTTAATTGCCCTGCCTTTTTATTATTTCGGTGGATAAGCAGGTGCGTACCATGGACTGCTGTCATAATCTGCAAATAACGTCAGCAGATCATGTTTATTCACTTTAAACTGATGATGATGATGATGATGATGATGACAATAAAGTAATTCAATTCACTTCTTATTTACTTACCTGCTAATTTAAACCCAAAGGCCAATTACAAAGTGAGCATAATATAAGGACATGATGATGATGATGATGATGATGATGATGATAATCCATTAACGAATCTTACTGTTTTATATCGAATCCAAAACGTGTTTTAAAAGTGCAAAGAATTATTTACTTACATCCATAGGTTTTCAGCATTTGATGGTTGTAATTTTGTTTGTAGTCTTCTGGGTTGTAACACCGTGTAGTCTTGTAGGTGGAACCCAACATTTCAGAGGAACATGCTGTTTTGTATGTCTTTGACTAATTGAAGGCGGAGGTATTATGTTACTCCGAAATTTTGGTATCCATCTACACGGTTGAATCATGTCTCAACCCAGAAGACCACATTATGAATAATTAGCGTTTTGTATCAGTTGATTTTGCTACCTTTAAATTTTGTTTCTAATGTGTGCGTATAAAATTAAAAAAGTTAAATTATCCTTATGAAAGGCCGATAGGTTTGTGAGACGTCGAGGCTCCCACATTTTCTAGAAAGTCGACTTATAGATGGCGATGAGGTTGTCACAGTCTTATGCGCCGGCCGGTCGCCTTTTAGCCCCAAGAAGATTCCTGTTTCTCATTTCTCCTAGAGGCTGAGCCGACCTCAGGGCCATAATGTGGCTGGAAGGATTACATCAATTGAAAAATCCAATAACCTCATCGGAAATGGAAACCGCGAGCTTCTGGTTTGCAGTATAGCGCCTCAGTATGTACGTAAATTAATAAAAAGTCGTTTCCTTATGAGAAAATACCAATGTACTGCACATTAACGTATATTACTGAGGGTACTCTCTTTTAGTTTGTCAGTGAAGCCTACGATTCGTGGTGGTTACCACTTCAAACGCAATATACCGTTTCACCACTGAGAATTTCGTCTTGGAATTCTACATCTCCTAACATGGGGAATGAGGACGTTGCAATATACTAACACCTCATATTCATTCTCATGCAATATACAGAAACTATCGTATTTTTTCTCCTATATTAAGCGACTGGCGCTTGAGCACGTGTGTTTATTTCTATGCGGATATATTTATGACGCTGACAATTACGAGATTGCGTCGAATGATAAGATGACAAATGAATAAATAACTGGAAAATATCTGAGGGAAACTGCCGTGGCCTAACATCAACGTTTGCCTGGAAGGGCTGAAGAAAATAAGGGAGAACCTTATACAGGACAGCTGATACCACGGCCGGAATTAGAACCGAGCATTATCTGAACACAAGCCCAGACTACTACCGTGAGACCAAAGCACTCGGTGTGTGAGCCTAAACTTGTTCGTAAGTTCCCTCCATCTTTGGCATAGAAACATGTCCATATATTAATTCATAAAGCATATTTTGAAATGTGGACCAACGGGAATACAGCTGTTGAACGGGTTTAAAATTAACACTGATACGTCATTTACATTAGCGACCCCTTCACAGTGAGTTATGATTCTAACTGACTAACTAACTAACTAACTTGCTAAGTAACTAACAAGCTAACCAACTAATTAACTAATCAACTTACTAATTAACTAAGAAAATAACTTATTAGCTAACTAGCTAACTAACTAATTAGCCGGTCACGGTAGCCGAGCGGTCTAAGGCATGCACTGTCTTCGCTCGCTCGGAAGCCGGGATCGTGGGTTCGAATCCCACTCAGGGCATGGATGTTTGTGTGCGGTTGTCTGTGTCTCTCTACAGGTAGAGGCCTTGCGACGAGCTGATCACTTGCCCAAGGAGTCCTACCGTATGTGTAAGATCTAGGTAGGCCTAGGCCCACTGGGGCTGTAGTGCCAAGAAAAAAGCTAACTAATTAACCAACTTAGTTACTAATTAACAAACTTACTAAGTAACTAACAAGCTAACTAACTTACAAACTAACTAGTAAACTAACTTACTAAGTAACTAACCAACTTAATAGCTAACAGCATGGAGCAGGGAAGCTATTACTTACTCAAATAGCAAAACAAATTCCCGGAATATTATGGAATTCGAAGTGCATTGCTATGCTCACAAGATCTCATAACTTGTCTCCATCTTGAGCCAGGTCTGTTACGTCCAAACCCCATTATCCTATTTCCGTTTCCGTATTTTCCTCCCATCGCCACGTGAAACTTCCAGGTGGTTTCTTTCCTGCCACCTTTTCCGAAGAAACTTTGTTTGCATTTTACTTCCCTCCCATGCATTCCGTCTAATTCTTCTCAATTTGACTATCGGAATGGCATATGGGGAGGGATACAAATTAGGAAATATGATCATGTGATATTCTCAAATTATCTCGTTCCTCTCAGTTCCTAATTGACTCAGCGTTCTCTGTTTCGAATTATATTGAGTAAACTTTGAATCTGATTCACACATTGTTAAAATAACGAAACAAAAACGGAACTGCCAGAGGAACTTCACCTAGACAAGAAACAAAAGATCCTGAAGGCTTCTGACACTCGGGCCTTACTGGGGTTTTGGACTTTGTCCAACATCCGGTATTCTAAAGAACACAACGTTTTGGAAACTGGATATTTTCTGTCCTCAGGTGAGCGGGGTAGGAGACAACTATCCTCTGTTGGGTCCTTTTGAAAGAGCTGGGCCAGTCATGGAAGTTAGCTCTTTGCAAAGGACCCAACAGAGGAAGAGTCACATACCCCCTCACCCGATGACGGGAACAAATCCAGTTACCGAATCGTTGTTTTCTTAATGTTCTTCGGAACATCTCGCGATGGACAAAGTCTAAAAATCCATTAATCCCAAGTTGCAAAGAATTTTAAAAACCGTTTGTCAGTAACTTCATTTTTGCAGTGAGTACCCATATCATTTGAACCTCCTGGAACTTAGGGACTTTGTCCATCGTTCGGTATTCTAAAGAACAAAACGTTTCGGAAACTGGTTCTGTTTCCATCCTCAGGTGACGGATGGGAGACACCTGCTCTGTTGGGTCCGTTAGAAAGAACTGGTTCTGTTACTGAAATTAGCTCTTCCTAACAAATTCAACAGAGTAAGTGTCTCCTGCCTCCTCACCTGAGGACGGAAACAGATCCAATTTCCGAAATGTTCTGTTCTTTAGAATACTGGACTATGAACAAAGACGAGCAACCAATTAATCCCATGAAGCAAAGAGTTTTAATATGTCACTAACTTCATTTTGCAAGTGAGTATCCGTGTCCTTTGAACCTCCTGGATCTAAATTCTACTGAAACTGCGTCCCAGTGCGGAAAGAAAATAAATCGCAGCCACCAATAACAGAGAAGACAAAAATAGATCAGCTACTTAGGCTTCCGGATTTAAACTTTAACCTTACTTATTCCTTCAACTTTACCTTGGTAGACAAAGTTTTACAAAGAGAATGGAAGAAGTTGAGAAAAGGCGTCCAGAAGAAACGAAGCTAGATTTACTTTCGGTGGTTACTCAAGAGAAAAGACACTTGAAACTTAATCTGTGACGTGGATTCGCAGTCTTTTTGCTTTTAGATAGTTTGCGTTCATTTGTTTCTATACGTCCAAGTACTTGCTAAGTGTCCTACAACGAGCAGTGGGACGGTAAGTATCATCTCGTAACACACAGTGTTTATATTTTTAGTCTTATACATATCATCATCATCATCAGTAATCTGTCAAGACGACAGGTCCACAGTCTCTTTCAAAACA